>NW_014544133.1:286145-289574 GCF_000741045.1 Vigna radiata var. radiata | reverse complement strand
TTATTTTTGTTTAATTGCGTTTTATTTTATTTTTCTGTAAAAGTGCTTTTAGGGTGTGTTTCTTGTGTATGCAGGAAGCAATACATACTAGAAGCAAAAAAGACCAGCAACCTCTTTTAGAAGATTTACCAGAAGGGAGGAGAAGGAGACGTCCTTCACGTGCGATGCATGCTTATAGCCTTAGGATGAAAGGGAAGAACGGAGAACTGCTTACCGGTAAAATTGGGAAAACTAATCGGTCGAAGATGGAGCCCTCTGCGTCGTGATCGCTAGGGCACCACCTAATTGGAAATCCACTGGATTAGTGATGAGAAGAAGTAGAGAGAAGGAGGAGAAAATGATGAACTGAGTTTTCTAGAGAGAGGGTGGGGTTTGAGCTTTAGAACCTGATTTCAGAAATTTGAAATATATATTATATAATAGAGAAAAAAAAATTACAGGTTCTCACATAAGCAATTTCGTAGTCTTCACTTGAGATTCCTACACCAGATTTTGAGGAGATGGCTAACCAACCTCCTCCTAGACGTACATTGGGGGACACAGCAAACGCAGTAGGCCCCTTGAACTTCAACAGTATTGCGGTTCCAACTGACAATGCAACCAGTATGGTGATGAGTCCGACACTCATCCAATTAGTCCAGAATAATCAATTCCATGGGTTGTCGAATGAGAATCCATATAAGCATTTGACTATCTTTGGTGAGATTTGCAACACGGTCAAGATAACTGGAGTGTCGGATGACAAAGTTAGACTTAGTTTGTTTCCTTTCTCTCTTGGAGGAAACGCAAAGGATTGGTTGAATTCTTTCCCTGAAGGAACATTCAGGACTTGGGAGGCTGTGGCACAACAATGTGTCACTAAATTCTTTCCCAAT
Source organism: Vigna radiata var. radiata (assembly GCF_000741045.1). Lineage (NCBI taxonomy): Eukaryota > Viridiplantae > Streptophyta > Magnoliopsida > Fabales > Fabaceae > Vigna > Vigna radiata. The sequence goes on along the minus strand of NW_014544133.1, from coordinate 288,699 downwards.
TCCAAATATTAATCAAGGGAAGCTGGAGATCTCTTCATTCAAGCAAGGGATGGAGGAAACTCTCGGGCAAGCATGGGATAGATTTAAAGGTTTATTGAGGGCGACCCCAGTGCATGGGCTCGACAAGACTTCATACTTGCTTGCGTTCCATGGAGGTTTGCGTGCTCATTCCAAGATGATGTTGGACGCCTCAGCTGGAGGTAGTATCAATAGAAAAACGGAAGATGAGGCGTATGATTTGATTGAAGAGATGGCTTTGAATGAAGTGTCCCAGAGTGAGAGGGGCATACAAAAAGGAGGACTCTTGCATCTTCCTGCTGAAGACGCTGCAGTTGCCCAAAATCACCTTCTCAGTAAAAAATTAGACAAGTTGACGAAGGTCCTCTCCGAACTTCCTAGGGGACTCATAAATATTTCTCAGGCACAACAACTTTGTGATTTATGCGGTGGTGACCATATCAACGGTCAATGTGCTTTCAATGAGGAGATGCAGCAGGATGTTAATTATATGGGAGCCCAATTTCAGTATAAGTAAGGCACTTTCAACCAAGGTAATTCTAGCCAAGGTTGGAAAAATCATCCAAGTATTGGGCAGAGCCAGAATAATTCATCTGGACAAGTGGGTAACTTCCGGCAGCAACCTTCTCCCTTATGGCAGTAGGTAAGTAGCTTGACTAAGACAATAAGAGAATTAACTGACAGATTTGATAAATTTTTGAAAGTTTATGAGTCTCAACAAGCGAGTGGTCAGGCTAGCTTTAGATCACTAGAGACACAGATTGGACAGCTGTCTAAGAGGGTCGAAACCACAAAAAAAATCAATTTCGGGCTAACACTGACGTCAACCCGAAAGAGGAGTGCAAAGTTGTTACAACAAGAAAAAAAGGAAGGTAGAGGAGGAAATAATTGAGATTGAAAGCAGTGAGGACGAAAAGGAGGAGAGGATTCATAATGAGCATAAGAGAGGCGAAGGGAAGAAAGCAGAAAGAGAAAAAGAGAAGGAAGGTATCAAAAAATCACTTCGTAATATTCTTAATAAGGTACCTATTAATCCTAGAACATCTTCGCAAACTTCTGAAGAGGATGATCAAATATTATCTGGGAAAGCTAATTGATCTGGGTTATGAAGAGAATCAGGAGCAGTTTGTTAAGCCCAGAAAGAAGAGCCATCCACAGAAAATGGAGGATTTAGGAGCTTTGACTCTTCCTTGCGTTGTAAATGATGTAGATTTAGGAGAAGCTTTGATTGATTCCGGATCAAGCATTAATTTGATGCCTCTTAGTGATTTTAAGAAGATTAAAGGGATAGAATTAAAGCCTACCAAAGTGATCTTGACAGTGGCGGATGGGTCTAGGAAGAAACCAGTTGGAATGGTGGAAGATGCAATTGTCCGGATTGAGGAGTTGGATTTTTTGGTTGACTTTGTCGTTGTGGATATGGCCAATGAGGGAAAGAATCCATTAATCTTAGGAAGACCGTTCATGCGGACGTCCTAGATGGTTATACGTATCCATGATGGAGGAATAAAGTTAAGAGATCATGACCAAGTGTTGATTTATGGCTCTAAAGAAGTTGTACAGAGGGCAGTCAGGAAAGTCAAGTATAAAAGGGCCATAAGTGACGTTGCAAAGGAAGACAAATCCACAGGTATAAATTTTCATTACAATTGTAATGTTTTGCAGATTCATGAAAAAGGGAAGGTATGCAAGAAGGAACCAACCTCTTCAGAGGAGACGTCATTCTTGCGGGGCCTTTCAGTGCGCTTTAAAAACAAGAAGTGGATTGTCAACAGGAAGCTAAAAGATGAAGGTATGGTGGAGATTAGAAGACCATATTCCACAGTGATCAAGAGGGTGGACAGAAGAAAATTGAGTCGGTGGGACGATGAGGATCCCAAAGTGAAGAAAAGGAGTTGATGTGCTGGAAATCAATTTTTGTGTTTTTAAGAACAATTTTCATTTTCAGTTATTTTCATTGGAACTTGTAAATTTTGAATTTTTGGAACAATTTTTGGGTAGCATCTACTTAGGGATGCTAATAAAAATTTTAAATCCACTGAAGGATTCCAGGAAGGCACACCTACTCATGGGTGTTGGAAGGAACGACACTTACTGACAAGTGCTAAACAGGTTTGGGTCAGGCTCGTGACGTTAAACAAGCGCTACTAGGAGGCAACCTAGATTTCTTCTCACACTTTTGCATTTTAAATTCCTAGAATAGGTTGAATTTTAATTTCAGTGTGCACTCTTAGCTTGAATACTTTTTCTGAAAATGTTTGACTGACTGATGTGCATGATGGAGCTATTTGATAATTATTTTATGTGGATGATAATTGAGTTGTGTTGTATGTTAAGATCCAGTGAAACAGATGTATGATAATTTATGATTGTGGTTATGATGCAAGGCAGGGTGTATGAATGAATTCTGTGTGAGAAAGCATGTTGTGTGAGGTATTGAGCTCCAGAGTTTTTATTGTTGTATGCATTGTTCACAGGAAAACATGAAGGATATTGCCTTAGTCTCGATGATTGATTGAATTGCATGTGAATGTCA
>NW_014544133.1:281501-283210 GCF_000741045.1 Vigna radiata var. radiata | reverse complement strand
CATCCATGTTTTCCTGTGAACAATACATGCAACAATAAAAACTCTGGAGCTCAAAATCTCACACACATGCTTCCTCACACAAAATTCATTCATATGTCTAGCATCATGATCACAATCATAAATTCATCACCAATCTATTTCCTGGATATCATCATGCATTACAACTCAATTCTCATTCACATCAAATAATCATCAAATAGATCCGTCATGCAAATTAGTTAGTCAAACATTTTCAGAACAAGTAATAAAGCCAAGAATACACACCAAAATTAAAATTCAACCTATTCTAGGAATTTAAAATGCAAAAGTGTAAGAAGAAATTCTAGGTTGCCTCCTAGTAGCGCTTGTTTAACGTCACGAGTCTGACCCAAACCTGGTTGGCACTTGTCAGTAAGTGCACTACCTTCCACCACCCATCAGTAGGTGTACCTTCCGGATATCCTTCAGTGGATACCTATATCATCTAACATCCCCCAGTAGATGTTATCCTGGTAGACTTCATTAGTAAATGCTAATCTTTCTAATCTTCATTGGCATCCATCAGTAAATGCCATATCACCTAACATCCATCAGTAGATATTGTAGAAGCATCCATCAGTAGATGCTATCATCACTGCCATCAGAAGCAATGCATAACCCAAAAAAATAAAGAAAATAAAATAAAATAAAATAAAACCAAATCAAATAAAATAAAAAAATCAAATAAAAGAAAATAAAAATAAAATAAAAATAAAATCAAATAAAATAAAATCAAAACGAAATTGAAAAAAATTCAGAAACTGGGTTGCCTCCCAGCAAGCGCTCTTTTAACGTCATTAGCTTGACCCGGTAAAGCCCAAACACCCCTCAGTAGGTGTTGAAATTTTATGTTGAAATAAGACAAATAAAATAAAAAGAAAGTCTAATCGATCAAGAATCGCACACATAGAATAGTTCTACCATGAGTCCCCGGCAACGACGCCAAAAACTTGTTGACAAATTGGCAAGCGTACCAAATCGTACAAGTAATAATAAAATGGTAAGTCCAAGTATCGTTTTCCCAAGAGACTCACAACACTAAATTGTTGTGCTTTTGCTTAACCAATCAAGACTATAAAAATAATATTTTGGGATTTTTTATAAAGTGCAGAAAAATAAACATGAATGCAATTTGATCAATTGAGGTTAAACACAAAACAATGGATGAATGGATGTTGTTGAGTATGTTAGCAAAATGATGAAGATGAAGTTTTGATGATGCCCAAATTAAGTCAAGATTTATCAAGATTCATGAAGATCCTTTGAAGACTTATTTTTGTTATGAAAAGCTTTTGTAATAATTGTAGTTTAATTGTTTAGGACTTAGATTTGTAGTAGGTTTTGATTCTTGTACCTTTATATTTTGTATTTATTGTTTAGAATCAAAACTTCCCCGTTTTAATCGATTAATCNNTGATATAATCGATTAAAATCGCTGCAGAAGCCAAAACCCAATCAGCTTTGGAATAATCGATTAAAGCAAGTTTTAATCGATTATTTGATCGATTAATCCTGAGAATAATCGATTAATACTAGCCGTTGGAGGTCTCTGATTTGAAAAAACTAGCCGTTGTACTTATTTTAATCGATTAACACTATTATTAATCGATTAAATGCATTAAATGGCCAGTTTCGTAGAATGGAAGAGTTTTTCTTGAGTCTATTTATAGGCTCTCTTTATCCATCAACAG
>NW_014544133.1:278892-280576 GCF_000741045.1 Vigna radiata var. radiata | reverse complement strand
TGATAACCCAACAATAATCAATCAAAAGATATGGAGACCATATAAATAATCAATAGTTTCAATAAGAGAGAGTATCAAAAGATTACATTGTTTTCCCCAACAACAATAGGATGTAGTTTACCATCGTCATGGAGAAACTAGGTGAAGAATGGAATGAAAGAGATACAAACCCTAAAAAGGAGAAAAGAAGAGTTGTCACCATCTCCAAATCTACCCCAAAGGGGTGAAAAGTGTGTTTCTGTGCCTATGCCATCAAAAGATACAAACCCTAAGACGTTCTGGCCTTTAACTAGGGCATAAAAATGACATAAAACAAGTCCAAGCCCAAACAGATCATAAAAAATAACATAAAACAGGTCTAGGCCCATCTGGCAACCGCCCGGCGCCAAAAATGGCCGCCCGACGGTTTGCCTCAAGCCGCAGAACCCCGCGGCGCCACGGTCAACCGCCCGTGCTAGTCAACTGCGTTCTGGTTGACTTTTACTGGTTGACTGGTTGACTTTTCTGGTTGACTGGTTGACTTTTCCGCATATCTTCAACCTTTCTTTCCTTTTCTTGAGTCTAAGAACTTCATCTTCAACTCCATTCTTTACTTTTCTCAAATTAGCTACAAAACAATGCAAAACAAGCATAAAATCGCTAAAAACAGCTTTTGACTCTCTCCAAACTCATTTAGTGAGTTTTGCTTGATTCTAAGCTCATTCCGAATAGTAAAGAGTGTAATTTGGTCCAAATTGACATATGAAAATAACTATTTTTCAACATTCATCAACTTGCTTGGTATGAACTGTTAATTTTCATGAGTGCATTTTTGCTTAGTGGATTGGTCATTCATAATGTGTAACATCTGTTGTGCAATCTCTGGATTGAAAACATGCATACATCTTTTTTTGATTTCGCTGAGGATTTGGATTGAGTAGTTTTGTCATGAACTTTAGGAAGGTTGAATCATTTGATGAAAGAGTAGAAAGCCAAACTTTGTTTTGTGTGATGTTTTGTTTTGTTTTGCTTGAGGACAAGCAAAATTCTAAGTTTGGGGTATTGATGAAGGTTGAAAAACAGTAATTTTCATATGTCAAATTAGACCAAATTACGCCCTTTACTACTTGGAATGAGCTTAGAATCAAGCAAAACTCAATAAATGAGTCTGTAGAGAGTCAAAAGCTGTTTTTAGCGATATTATGCTTGTTTTGCATTGTTTTGTAGTATTTTGGTGAAAGGAAAGAATTGAGTTGAAGATAAAGGTCGAAGACTCAAGAAAATAGAAGAAAATTGAAGATTTGAAGAGTCGACGCACCGCCCGGCGGTAACTTACACCGTCGGGCGGTCCAGGGCGAGGAGTAGTCACTGGCATTGGCGCTGGGCGGTTTTGAGGGAAACCGTCGGACGGTAGACCCACCACCGGGCGGTGGTGCGATTTGTGGGAAACCGCTGGGCGCCACACTTGTTCCGCCAGGCGGTGGTCTGTTGGGCTTAGACATGTTTTTTGTTGCGCTCCTCACCTATTAATACCCCTATTGCTAGTTGAGATGCTTTTTTTTGACAGAGGGAGACGGCCAGACCTAATTTTGCTCTCTGGAGAGGATCTCTTGGATGCTTAGGCTCCTTTTCATCATTTCTAGGGTTTGCTCTTCCATTCTTCTTCCATTTTCCATCTAGTTTCACCATGACTATGGTGAACTAA
>NW_014544133.1:269662-270902 GCF_000741045.1 Vigna radiata var. radiata | reverse complement strand
TTTATTGAGTTTTGCTTGATTCTAAGCTCATTCCGAGTAGTAAAGGGTGTAATTTGGTCCAAATTGACATATGAAAATAACTGTTTTTCAACCTTCATCAATCCTCTATGTAACCTGTCGGGTGGGTAACACTCCTATTGGCCAACTGAATGACCACACCCGTGGTTTGCAAAGGACCAAGAGACATAGATGTATATATAGACAAATGCATGACATTTATGGATGCACCCAGATCAAGCATAGCATTTTCAAATTTACTGTTCCCAATCACACAAGGAATGCAAAACATACCTGGGTCCTTGCACTTTTCAGTAATGTGCGGGACCGACTTACCAATAAGAGCTGATACATTCCTTCCCATGCTGATCTGTTCATTGCCCTTCATCTTCCTCTTGTGTGTGCACAACTCCTTCAAGAATTTGGCATATTTTGGTATTTGCTTGATGGCATCGAGTAGAGGTATGTTCACCTCTACCTTCCTGAAGGTCTCCAGAATTTCCCTATCCACCTCTTCCGTCTTTTTGCTAAGAAGTGCCCGTGAAGGGAATGGAAGAGGGATAGGTCGGTCAACCAAAGGAGAAGGTGCGGTAGCGGTGGTGGTGGAAGAGGGAGAAGATCCACCTGAAGAAGAACCACCAGCTGGAGAAGAAGATCCACCCACCTCAAATGCTCTACGTGGACCGTCATGGTCGTCCTCTCTAGGACAAGTGGAATGCATGGGTGTAGGTGTATAAGCGGGCTCTGAAGGCACAACAATCTGCTTCCCTGATCTGAGGGTTATGGAACTCACATTCCTAGGATTTTGCACAGTCTGGGATGGTAACTTATCAGAATTCTAAGACTGCGCCTGGTTTATCTGAGTAGCCATCTGACCCATCTGGTTAATGAGACTCTGTATGGAAGCTCTAGTCTCCTACTGAAATTTCATGTTATCTTTCTGAAACTGCAGGTTTTGCATAGTCATCTATCTCACTAACTCTTCCAATGAATGTGCAGACGAAGTGGAAGGTTGGGCAGCTGGTTGTGCAGGTGCCTCTTGTTGTTGTTGTTGTTGTTGTTGCCTCTGGTGTTGTTGCATAGGTGGAGGCACATATCTGTTAGGTGCTCCAGCATTCTAGAAAGGTGGCGCCTGCTGCTGATGCTGTGGCGCATTGTTCCATCTAAGATTACGGTGATTCCTCCACCCTGAGTTGTACCTGTTGCTGGACAAGTCATGATTTGGCTGTTGTGGCTGCCTGTT
>NW_014544133.1:261044-262482 GCF_000741045.1 Vigna radiata var. radiata | reverse complement strand
TTTGAAACGAGAATTAAATTAAATTAAAATGCATGGAAATTAAATACACCCGAATAAGATAGAAAACATTAAAGTAAAATAAATTGCTAAACCCAACATTGCAACAAACAAATATCCAGATATAATTAAATTGATTGACATCCCACACTAAATTAACAAGATGAAAAACTACTAAACATATTATATAAAATTTTCTAGAGCAAAAGAAATAAACAACCTAATTTTTTTCTAGCAAGTAACGTAAAGCATTTACCAAAGTGAAATTGAAATTGCAATGCCCCTAAAAAGGAAGTTGTAGCCGTGACCTTCATTCTCCTAATTGAAAATATACTGGTTCCTCTTCCCAAAACGCCGAACACACTCTCATCTCATTTCTTGTTACTTTTAACAATTGAAAATCCCAAGCATGAAAGTTTAAATTGCTCCAGCCGAAAGACTCTTCTTCATCCAACCAATAAATGACATTCTCCTTAATGTAGGCCATGCATCAAACACCTACACCTACCTTACCTAGCTTCTACTTTTACAATTAAATAAAAGAAACTAAATCCTATTCATGTAGCTACCAACTCTCCAACTCTCAGTATTCTCATCCCATCACCTAAATAACTTTTGATTTCATAAAAAAAAAAAACTAAAGAAAGGCATTAATTGAATTAAGCCCCTGCACCAAGTCCCATCATCACGTAGCAATGACTACACCAACTATTCTAATTTTCATACACTTAAAATAAATAAATAAATAAATAAACAATGCTATATAAAATCAAATGCATCCTGGCAGTGGAAATTGAAAGCAGCNTGAATTGAAGGAAATAAGGGCTGGAATTAAATGTTTCAATAGTGTAACTTTCTACTCAAAATGTCAAAGCCAAGCCCTAGATGTGACAACACATTCTCATCCATTCAAAGTAAAGAAAATACCACACCTTGCAGAGACGTAAACTGCTTCTAGAAATTGGAAAATGTTTCTTCTAAATTGAAAGCAAGGTATCACAGTACATGTGGAATTAAAAGAAGTAAAGGAAAAATATAAAGGAAAAGTAAAGATGTTTCTTGTCATTCATCCAATACCCAAAACCTCCAACATTGTTCCAAGTTTCCCCCACAAAATCGTTCCAGCTCTGCCAAAGAAAAATTGTCGAGAGCCAACTTCCAATCCCAATGTATGATGGCTGGTGTTCTCTAGCAAGGGACGTGTATCCCCTAATGAGGTGGGGTCCACCCTAAAAAAATAAAAAGAAACCCTAGGGCAAGTGTCCTACAATTTTGGGCCTTTCATAATTTTTAAACAATGGCCCAATGTGCAAAAGTTTGTCCAAAAAGTTTAAACAATTAAATTTCAATACAACTAAAATTTAAAATGTCTAATCGGAGAGTCTTGAATTTATTTGTTGTCCTCCAAATGTCCCAAATTGAGTTTCCAAAATTTTCCCTG
>NW_014544133.1:252210-254349 GCF_000741045.1 Vigna radiata var. radiata | reverse complement strand
AGATGGCCTAAGAGAAAGAGTATAGGTCCATCTTCCATAGATGTCTCTAACTCTTCATGAATGTGCTAGGTCATGGCAAGGGGTATGCCATCAAAGCCTATGACTTGATAGAGAGTATGGTAGCTAATGAACAAGAAGCGTTTAGTGAAAGAGGCGCACCAACACAAAAGAGAGGAGTCTTGCACTTGCCTACAGATGATGCAATGCTAGCTCAGAATCATCTCTTGACCCAAAAGCTAGATACATTGACAAAGATTCTTTCACAACTTCCAAAGGAGATTCGTAATGTCTCCCAAACACAGCAGCTATGTGATTTCTGTGGTGGTGACCATATCAATGGTCAATGTGCTATACCTGAGGAGATGCAGCAGGAAGCTAATTACATGGGGAACTAATTCCAGTACAGGCAAGGGAACTTCAACCAAGCCAATCCTAGCCAAGGTTGGAAGAACCATCTGAGTATTGGTCAACAATAGAATAACCCATCAGGGCAAACAGGAGGCTTCAGGCAGCAGCAACCTTCACCTATACGGCAGCAGGTTACACATCTGACAGAGTTTGTCAAAGACCTAAATGATAGATTTGACAAATTCTTGAAAGTTTATGAGTCCAATCATGCAAGTGACAAAGCTAGTTTTAGATCACTAGAAATGCAAATTGGGCAGTTGTCAAAAAGGGTAGAAACCATGGAGAAGAGCCAATTTAGGGCTAACACTGATGTTAACCCTAAGGAGGAATGCAAAGTTGTTGTCACAAGGAGTAAAAGAAAAGTGAAAGGGAAGTTGTAGAGATTGGAAGCAGTGATGAGAAAGAGAAGATAAGAGAAGTCATTGAGATAAGCAGTAGTGAAAGTGAGGAAGAGGAGGAAGCAAGAGTTAGTCACAATGGGCGAAACAGAGAAACTTATAACCAAGTGACTATAGTGCCTTCAGTAATTAAACATATTCCTGCAAGGATGAAATATTATCTTGGAGATATGATAGATTTAGAAGAAGATAATGATGAGCAGGAATTTGATATTCAACCTCCAAACAGGAATTATCCGCCTAAGGTAAAAGATCCAGGTTGTTTGAATCTTGCATGTATTGTGAATGATTTTGATGTAAGAGGAGCATTAATATGATGCTCAAGCGTTTCTTGACAAAAATTGGGGGGTAACATTAAAACTGTCTAATCTCACTGTGATGGTAGCGGATGGTTCCATTAAAAAGCCACTTGCTATGGTGGAAAATGTGGTTGTGCATGTGGAGCAGCTGGAATATTTAGTGGACTTTATAGTCATGGGCATGGAAGATGAGGAAAGGATTCCAGTGATTCTTGGAAGACCTTTCATGGCTACTTCGAAGATGCTTATTAGTGTCCATGATAAGAGAATCATGATGAGAGATAAAGAGAATGTACTTCTGCATACTGGCTTTAAAGAAAACAATGTTAGAGTGAAGAAAAGAGCCAGACATAGAAAGTTCAAAACGGAAGCTGCATCAAATGATCGCACAACAGGTACCAATTCTAACAGTTGTAATGTTTTACAGGTACCTAAACAGGAGGAGGTTGATAAAGGACAAAGAATTCACTCTGATGATTCACCACTTCCACGAGGTTTACAGGTAAGATTTAAAAACCGTAGGTGGATTGTCAACAAGATCGAAGAAGATGGCAAGGTGGAGATCAGAAGATCATATACTAAAGCCATCAAAAGAGTGGATAGAAAGCAACTAATGATTTGGGTGGATGAAGACCCCAACTGGGATGGAAAGACTTGATTATATTATATCCCACTTTATGTAAAACATTTGTAGTTTTAGGTTTATTTGATTTTGGACATGTAATTTGTTGGATTTTTGAACACTTTTGGGTAGCATTTACTAAGGGATTGATGAGTCGATATTTTATTGTGCTAGAATTAATCAGGGAATTGTGCTTAATTGTCCGGTATTTTCCTATTTTTACTAATTGTACTTAATTTGACCGGAAATTCTAATTTTAATTAATTTGAATTTTCTGAGCTAATTATTTGCATTATTATTTTCAGGGAAAATTTTGGAAATACAATTTGGGACATTTGGAGTGCTATCAAATAATTCAAGACTCTACAATATTAGGCTTTTCAAATTTAATTACATTGTAACTTAGTAGTAT
>NW_014544133.1:240734-251805 GCF_000741045.1 Vigna radiata var. radiata | reverse complement strand
TGTTCAAACTGTTCAAAGTGTGCCGTTAAGAAAGTTAAGGCCGTTAGCAAAAAGGACCACTTTGAACAGTTTTTGCAAAAGGTAGGACTTAAGTGAACTTTTGAAACGTTTGGGAGGGCAACCGTCACTCAAGGGAGGACGCTCGGCCTTTGCAACGTTTGGGCACATTCAGGGGAGACACATTTCAATGAGCTTTGGAACGTTTTTTTTTACTATTGGCTCTTGAGGAGAATCATGCTGACAGTTTTTTATTTTGGATGAAGGGGATTCACGGTTTCGTTTTGTTGAATGAAAGAAGAGCAATTTCTTTACCTTTTTCATTGTGTGTTGCGCTGATTGAGAGGAGGAAATTACTTTTGGTGTGACATTTCATTTTGATGGTGCAGTAGTGTCTTTGCTTTAAATTAGAAAAAGTGTTGATTTCATTTACTTTTGTTTTGTTGATTCTCGGTCACATCCCATGAATGCAATGTGCAGCTCAAGTAAAGTTTAATTTTCTTTTCTTTTCTTTATTTTATGAAGACAAGAGTAGAATAGTTGGTGTGGTCATTGCTACGTGATGATGGGATAATTGGCAGCTGGTTAGTTTCTTTTATTTAATTGAAGAATGAGAAATAGATTAGATGGGAGTAGGTGAATAGAGTACGGTGGTTTTTCATGGGTTTAATGAACAAGCAAGCTTTTTTTTCTATTCTAATTTCTTTGGCTGCAGCGTTGGAATTGAGGCACACACGTGCTCTCTCATGAAATTGCTGAATCAAATATGAAGGTGAGGTGCTCATTTATTTGCTTTGACCATGAGCGTGAGGTGCAGACAGCAATAAGGTAGTAGCTTTCTTGGAGAATCAAACAGAATTTGGCACAAGCAACTCACGACCCAGTTGATTTTTAGAAGCAAAAAGGCAATTTAATTTCTCCGGAAGTTGGTGTGAAAGAATGAGGTCACGGCTAAGAGGGTTCTTTAGGACATTTTCCAAATTTAATTTCATTTGGTAGATGCATTATGTCTCGTTACTTGCTAAAAGTAATTTGTGTTGTTTATTTCTTTTACTTTAATTTAATTTCACAGAGTTTGTTGAGTTGGGTTTTATGTTTTTAATTTAGTGATGCATATTAACAATTTTAATTGTGCTAGATATTTGTGTTAATTTAGTATTTTCGGTAGTGGTAATTTAGGAGTTTAATATTTTCTTTTATTTTAATGTTGTCTAGTATTTTCGATAGTGGTAATTTAGTTGTCTTGTTAGCTTAGGTTATTCGGGTTGGTCATTAATAAAATTGCATTATTTCCTTGAGATTTATTGGACTGTTCTTGTGTTTATATTGTTCTGCCTGTCACTATATGAAATTTGATTGTGTTCTTGCAATGGGTATACGCTTAGTTGCCCGATTGGTGATTGCATATTCGCTTAGTTGATCGATCTGTAGAGAACACATAGGATGGAATAGGTGTACTGCGTTCGCTTAGTTTGCGATTATGATAGCATGATTAACCTGCGCTTAGTCGGTTAGTTATGCTGGATTAGAGGCTAGAGTAGTTTATTCACGAGTCCTTTGCACTTTAATTGTCATACTGCTACTCTGATTTGGCTCAATATTTAATTTGTTGTGTGCTTATGATTAAGTATACGCTTAGTTGCCTAATCGGTGTTTGATCTTCGCTTAATTGATTAGAATGTACGATGCATGACTGATGGGTTTTGAGCATTGCATTCGCTTAGTTTGCAATTCTGAAGACCGAATTATCCTTCGCTTAGTTGGGTGATTTGTGTTGGATTTGGATTAGAGTAGTGTGTACTTGTCGTTAATCTAGGATAGGAAGCATAGTAATTGAGTTAATGACCGACCGTTTTCATTCTGTCTTGGAAACCGTTTTTAGATCTATGTTTGCATTTCTGTTGCATCCGTGTTTTAATTTAGTTTATCCACATTCCCAATCCTCTCACAAACCCCCCCCCACTAAGTGTTAGGCCTAATTCTTGAACCACATTTGGTCCTTGAGAGACGACCTAGGAGTCACTTCCTAGTCTATACTGCATTCTTTTATGCACATTAAATTTTGCATGGGGTGCGACACCCATCAGGGATCCTAAAACTTTTATGTATCCACTGAAGGATACAAGGTAAGCAAACCTATTGAAGGGTGTTGGAAGGATAAGCACTTACTGATGAGTGCTAGGCAGGTTTGAGTTCATTGCATGTTTAATTATTGCATCTGAGAGGGGAAAGGCATATAATTGAAAAATTGAAGGTTGAAATTGAGCGCTAAAAGGTAAGATTTCTCAAAAGAAAGCAAACAAGAAAAAGGAAAATTTACAGCAGACCGCTGAGCAGTCCATTTTACCGCTGAGCGGTTACGGCGCGTTTGGTGTTAGCTTTTCTTAAAAGCTAAGCGGTTTTTGAAGTTCTTCAGTTTGAAACTCTTCTTTACATTTCGCCTAAGCGGTCTCCCTAAGCCCTAACACTCTCCTTTCACTTTCAAGAGCTTTTTAAGGAGATTTCCTCACTTTCTCATCACCCACTCTCCAAAAAAAATCAATTTTCTACCATTGTTTTGTCAAAGTTTGGGGGTTTTGGTTGAGGGTTTTGCATTGGAGAGGACATTCAGCATCAATTGGACAATTTTTGCAAGCATTCAAAGTCTCTACTCAAGCAAGTTGTGCAAATTCATGTTTAAGGTTTCTATTTTGGGATTTGTTGATGAACATGCTTAGGAACATGATAAATTAGGGCTTTTGATTTCTATGCATGAATTGATGGAATGAAAACTGTTTGAACCGATTGAATTGCATGATTTTGGTCTAGATTGATGAAATTAGCAAAAGAGTGGAGATTAGGATAGTTTAGGAAGGGTTTTTGGAAAAACCTAGCCGCCACCGCTGAGCGGTCTGTTTTGGCATTAAACGGGCGTGACTGGAGGCAAACCGCTGAGCGGTCTTCTTGGATGCCTGAGCGGTCTGCAGCAAATTTACTTGAATGCTTATTTTTTATGCTGAGGGGCCCTGTTTTTACTTCAGGATTAGATTATGTGTAATCTGAGAATGAAATTGATGATGTACTAACCTCTACTGATATTTTTGTGAATGTTATTTGGATGATTCGATGCAGGAATGTCTACCTCAAGAAGAGTAAAAACTATGGGCAACAAAAGGAAGGAGCCAGAGAGACCTAGGAGATTCTATTCTTCTAGGTTCCTCTCAAGGAAGCATGAAGAGCATTATGCTACTATCCAGGAGAGGCGTTTGCTGATGGAGAGAAAAGCTATGTACATCTCAGACTTGGCTCCAGAGTTTGGACTAGAGATTGAGAGGCGAGGCTGGGAGAGACTGACTACATATCCAGCACCAGCCAGTATTGAGTTGGTGAAGGAGTTTTATGCCAACGCTTGGCCCTATGGAGGAATATCAGCTGGGAGGTATATGAGTTATGTGAGGGGACATTTGATCAGCTATGACCCAGACACCATTAACGCCTTCTTAGGGACTGAGTGGTCAGGAGAGCAGTGTAGGTATGCTGCAATACTAGGGGAGGCCAGGGATTATGAAGATATTGAGAGAGTGATGTGCATCCTTGGAAGGCATTTTCAGATAAACCCTAATGGAGCACCAGTCAACATCCTTAGGGCAGATTTGGCTCCCCTAGCCAAATATTGGATGACATTTACTCATGCCAACTTACAACCATGATCTCATGTCTCTGACATCACGCTACATCGGATTCTGGTCATCTATTGTATGCTGCGGCAGATGGATGTGAACGTTGGCAACCAGCAAAATTCTGAGTTGCACTAATACTGTAAGCAGCAGGACACCACTGGGAGTGGACACTGCAGTTCCAACCTATGAGAGGCCGAGGAGAGCTATTGATGCCTCCTATTATCGTCAGTACTGTGGAGGTGATGAGTTGGCCGGCGCAGTTCCTAAGAGACATCCTAGGACAGGAGCAGCACAACAGGAGGATGAGCCTGCAGATGCACCGACAAAGTAGCCTGAGCCTTTTTAGATGAGGGACATGTATATGTGATAACGGTTGAAAAACAGTTATTTTCATATGTCATTTGAGATCAAATTACACCCTTTAAGGCTTAGAATGAGCTTAGAATTAAGAAAAACACCTAAATTGAGTCAGTTGAGAATCAAAAGTTGTTTTTAGAGATATTATGCTTGTTTTGCATTGTTTTGCAGGGTTTTGATGAAAATTGGAGATGAATGGAAGGAAAGGTTGAAGATCAAATGGTTGCAGTGCAGAAAAGTCAACCAGAATGCAGAAAAGTCAACCAGTCAACTAGAAAAGTCAACTAGTCAACCAGAAAAGTCAACCAGTTGACCATATTGTAGTTGACCAGCGCCCAACGGTGAAAATGAGCGCCAGGCGGTGGCCAGATTCAAGGGAAAACCGCCGGGCGGTGAAATTGAGCGTCGGCCGGTGGTGCGGTTTGACGGAAACCGTCGGGCGGTCAAATTAGGCGTCGGGCGGTTGTCAGATGGGCTTGGGCTTAAATTTTGTTACTTTTCTTGGTTATAAATACCCCTATTGCGACTTCATTCTTATTCTTTTGACAAAAGAGGGCAGTCAAACCTAATTTTCACTCCTTGGAGAAGATCTCTTGGATGCTTAGGCTCCTTTTCATCCGATCTAAGGTTTGCTCTTCCATTCTTCCATTATTTTCATCTAGGTTCACCATGACAATGGTGAACTAAACCCTTTTTGTTGTTGGGGGAAACAATGTAATCTTTTGAAACTCTCTTTTATTGAAACTCTTTTCGCCGAGGGATCGGGTTAAGGGTAGGCCAAGAAAGTTTGCATAACAATTAGATAATCAAGCACATTAAACAAGAGGAGTAGATAAGAGGGAGCGGATAAGATGAAATTGTCAACCCCCAACAACTTCATTCATCCATAGGTTTTTTTTTCTTGTCAACTGAATCAAACGCATTGCATGTTTATTTTGTGTTTTTGCATCCACAACAATTAATTTTTCTCTACAAGTCTTACGATCTCAATTCACACGAACGATAAGGCCTTTCGAGTCTCTTGGGAAGAATGATATCGGGCATTACCAATTATATTACTTGAACGATCTGGTACACTTGCCAGTGAGTCAACAAGTTTTTGGCGCCGTTGCCGGGGACTCGAAGTTTAACTTTTTCAAGTAGTGTAAATTGATTGAATTTGACTTGATTTTATGTTTATTTTTATTTTTTTTTTCTAATTAATGTTTTCTAGGGTTTTGTGCCTAACTTTTGCAGAATGCAGTACGGACAAGAATTAGATTATATGGGCACTCAATTCTACCAAAATAATTTGAACCACTGGTGGGAACCCCACTCATACATGGATCAAAGCCAATTTGGGCAAGCTGTTGATCCACAAATTAGACCAATCAAGAAAAATCCTGAGTGTGATGAACTTTTTCAGAGGATTATGAATTTTGAAGTATACCATGTCAAAGGCATAGAGGAGACTGTAAAGAATGATGAATTCTTTCCGCAAGACATGTATACAAGATTTTCTTCTCATAGAAGCATGGAAGAAAGGCAACAATATCAGTGGCAGCAACAATAATCTTCACCAATAGAAACGTGGGAGTATGATCAACAACTATGCCAACAGATAGCTGATGTGACGGAACAAGTCAAAAGCCTTAATGAAAAGTTCGACAAATTTCTAGAGAAGTGTGATTCCAAGAGCTATGAAGTTACCTTCAGAAATTTGGAGAAACAAATGGATGAGGTTGTTGATGAGGAGAAGGTAGAGAAAGAAGTGAAAAAGATAGAAGAGAAAGAAAGTGATAAGGTTGTTGATGAGGAAAAGATAGAAGAAAAGGTTGTAAAATTGAAAGAGAGGGAGTATGAAAAACCCTTGCCCTATCCAAAGATATATTCTAGAAAGGAGAGAGAAAAGCAGTTTGAGCGTTTTATGGAGATTTTCAAGGAATTGGAAATAACCATACCATTCTCTGAGGCACTTCAGCAAATACCATCACATGCAATGTTTTTAAAAGAATTTCTCATGAAGAAAAGGAAGTATATTGAGAAGGAAACTACTGAGGTGCAAGGAAATTGCAATGCCGCCATACAGAGGACATTACCTCCTAAATTACAAGATCCAGGGAGCTTTATCATTCAAGTGGTTGAAAGAAAAAAGAAAATTAAAAAATGTGCAAAAATAAAGAAGAAAATAAAAAGAAAGAAAAAGAGAAAGTTGAGGGGGGAGAGTGAGAAAAAGAGGAAGAGAGGAAAGAAGAAAAGATCATATGAAAAGCCCCTTCCTCATCAAAAGAAAAATCATAGGAAGGAAAAGAAGTTTAAGTGCTTTATGGAGATCTTCAAGAAATTGGAGATTAAAGTTCCTATGATTGAAACATGGAAACATGTGCTTGGTGTTCTCCACTTTATGAAGAAATTCAGCAGGAAGAAGAAAAAGAGAAGGATATCAAGCAAGAAGAGTATCAACACCTACTGATGGGTGTTTGATGGGGTTATCCCAATTGTTGTAAATTAATTTTTTTTTTTAGTTTAGGTTTATTTCATTTTGAATCTTCTAATTTTGTGATTTTTTGGAACAATTTCTTGGTAGCATCTACTGAAGGATGCTAATTTTTATGAATCCACTGAAGGATAATGGGAAGGTACACCTACTGATGGGTGTTGGAAGGAATTGCACTTATTGACAAGTGCTAAACAGGTTTTGATTAGGCTCGTGACGTTAAACAAGCGCTACTAGGAGGAAACCTAGATTCTCTCTTTCACTTTCGCTTTTTAAATCCCTAGAATAGGTTGAATTTTAATTCTAGCGGAAGCATCTAACATCATTTTAGACTGAGTATGAAGGCCTCCAAGGAAGGCAAGTAAGTTTGAAGTCTTATCAAGTCCATGGACAGGAGTCTTTCTTAACAAGCCTTTAAATTTGTCTCATGCTTGACCCAGAGTTTCCTCCATCCCTTGTTTGAATGAAGAGATCTCCAACTTCCCTTGATTAATCTTCGTTGGAGGGAAGAATTTGTTCACAAATTTGGTTGCCAACGCATCCCAGTTTCTGAATGTACCTTCCTCGAACGAATGCAACCACGCTTTGGCGTTTCCTCCAAGAGAGAAAGGAAACAGACTGAGTCTAACCCTATCGTCGGAGACTCCATTTATCTTCACGGTGTTGCAAATCTCACTAAAAATGGTTAAATGATCATATGGATTTTCATTCAACATTCCATGAAACTGATTACTCTGAACAAGCTGAATAAGAGCAGGGTTCATAACCATATTGGTTGCATTGTCTGCAGGCAAAGCTATGCTGTTAAAGTTCATAGGACCCACCATGTTGGATGCGTCCCCAAGTGTGCGCTTAGGAGGAGGTTGGTCCGCCATCTCCTCAATATTTTATGAAGAGGTCTCAAATGAAGACTGCAAAAGTTCTTCAGGAGAAGGAAAGTTTTCACTTGCAGGGCGTCTAACTTTCCTCCTTCTCCTGTCTGAGAGTCCTTCCAAGAGAGGTTGATGGTCTTTTCTGCTTCTAGTGTGTATTGTTTCTTGCATACACAAGAAGCACACCCTAAAAGAACTTTTACAGAAAATAAAACAAAACAGAATAAAAACAAATAATTACAAACAAGTCAAATGTCAATCAATTCACACTACTGAAAATAACCTCGAGTCCCTGGCAACGGCGCCAAAAACTTGTTGACTCACTGGCAAGTGTACCAAATCGTTCAAGTAATATAATCGGTAAAGCCTGATATCATTCTTCCCAAGAGACTCTAAAGGCCTTATCATTCATGTGAATCAAAATCGTAAGACTTGTAGAGAAAAATTAATTGTTGTGAATGCAACGACAGAAAATAAACATGTAATGTATTTGATTCAATTGACGAAAAAGACTATGGATGAATGGAGTTTTTGGGGGTTGACAATTTCATCTTATTCACTCCCTCTTATCTACTCCTCTTGTTTAATGTGCTTGATTATCTAATTGTTATGCAAACTTTCTTGGCCTACCCTTAACNCGANCNCTCGGNGANANGAGCCTATTACTAATTACCGGCTTGCTATCCCTAGCCTCCCCTAGCAATTAGCAATGCATTACCGAACGGAAGCAAAAACAATTGATAGTTTGACCTCCCTATCCCTAGGTGGTATTGCTTAATCAAGGAATTTCTCACCAGTTCATGACAGTATTGTATGTTCCCGTATCAATAGAGACAAACAACAGTTATCGAATGAGTTAAACAATAAAAGCTTTAAGCGCAGATGAGAACCCAACAATTGACAATCAAAGCATATGAAGAATCATATAAATAAACAAGAGTTTCAATAAAAGANAGTTTCAAAAGATTACATTGTTTCCCCCAACAACAAAAGGGTTTAGTTCACCATTGTCATGGTGAACTTAGATGAAAATAATGGAAGAATGGAAAAGCAAACCCTAGATAAGATGAAAAAGAGCCTAAGCATCCAAGAGATCCTCTCTAGAGAGTGAAAATTAGGTCTGGCCGCCCTCTTCTGTCAAAAGAATGAGAATGAAATCTTAACAGGGCTATTTATAGCTGAGGAGCGTCACAGAAAACAGACCCAGGCCTAGCAGAAAATCGCCCGGCGGCACACTTATGTCGCCTGGCGGTTTGCCCCTAATCGCGCCATCGCCCGGCGACAGGGGGCCACCGTCCTTTGAGAGGCCAAGGAGAGCTATTGATGCCTCGTATTTTCATCAGTACTGTGGAGGTGACGAGCCAGTAGGAGCGGTTCCTAGGAGACATCCTCGGAGGGCAGCACAGTAGGAGGATAGGCCTGTAGATGCACCGGCACAGCAGCCTGAGCCTTTTCAGATGAGAGACATGTACATGTCTATGATGGAGGCGAGGATGGAGTCCCTTTGCAAAGGGCAGGTGGCCACTGCCGAGATGATTGTAGGACTTTATGACCAGCCACCAGTGCACAAGTGGACTATGGACGAGTTCCGTAGTGTGATGGCTTGGCCTCAAGGATAGGCACAGGGTAGTGGGTCCAGAGTAGTTGGAACCTCAGGCAAACAGGATGATGACCAGGAGGATGAAGACTTTGAGAATGCCTAGGAGGAGGATGAGTATGATTTATATGAGGATCTATGTTGAGACCATCTACTGATGGATGTCAGCATTTGACAGGGATTTTTCTTTTTCTTTTTTTTGTACTTTGGATTAGTAGTATAGGTTGAATTTATGTTTGAGTCTATGCTTGGCTTGTACACTTATTCGGATAATGGTTCAATTTTATTGCATGATTGAGAATATGTGAATGTTGATATCCAGGTTGATGGTTCACTAGCTATGTGAACAGATGAGTAAGTGATTCATGATTGTGATTTTAATGCTAAGCAAGATTCAAGAATGAGAAGTGAGAAAGCATGATTGTGTGAGGTATTGAGCTTCAGAGTTTTATTGTTGTGTGTACTGTTTCAGGGAATCATGGATGATATTGACTTAATCTTGATAATTGATTAAATTGCATGTGTATGTCATATGATCAAGGTCATGCTTGGAAAGCCCTTACTTAGCCAAATTTTCACCCAAAGGATTTTAAATGATATACCCTTTTTGAACCTTGACCTTAAACAATATGAAAAACCTTGTTTAGATTGATTTACCTTGAGTTACGGTTGAGAATAATTATATGTGTTGAAAAGGTTCAAGTTTGGGGTTGTATGAGGAAAGTAAAAGGCAAAAGAAAAAACATTGAGTTCTAAAGAATGAAAAAGAAAAATGCATGAGAAAGAAAAGCAAAGAAGAAAAGAGAAAAAGCATGTAAAGTGAACTCAATCTAAAAGGAAAAAGGGAAAAAGTTGGGAATGAGTGAGATTGGTTAAAAAGAGAGTGTGCTTGAACTTTGAATGATGATTTAAACTCTCTTAACTCAAGGATTTTGTATTCCAGAAAAACCAATTTTCTTGATAGCCCAGCCACAATACAAGCCTTGGAAAAAGTCCTTGTGATGACATGTGCATGTAAAGATTTTGATTGTTTTAGAAGAATGACAATATTGTTTTATGTGACATGTCAACAGTAGAGAGTAGAGTGACCTCCTAAACACTTGAGAGATTGAGTGAAACACTTGCTTGGTGAGAATTGTTAAATCCACGTTTACATTTATGCTTAGTTGATTGATCATTCATGAACAAAACATCTGTTGAAAAGAGATTGATTATGTGAACTAAATTGGATTGAAAGCATGCATGCATCTTTATAGGAATCCACTAAAATTTGAAGTGTATAATAATTTGTCATACTTAAGTTTGATAGTAAAATACACCCTTTATGGCTTAGAATGAGCTTAAGTCAAGTAAAACACTTAGTTGTGTCTTGTGAGAGTCAAAAGTTGGTTTTAGCAATATTATGCTTGTTTTACATTGTTTTGCAGGGTTTTTAGATGAATTGAAGATGGAAATGAAGTAAGGTGGACTTAGACCCATGAAAGAAGGAGAAAAATGATGAAAAGAAGGGTCAAGAGAGCAGCTGAGCGCCAGAATGGTCCGTTGAGCACTCAGAGCGATTAGAGGGAAATCGCTCAGCGTCAAAACTAACCGCTGAGCGGTCAAAGCGACAAGAGGCAAACCGCTGACCGGTGAATTAGGCGCCTAGACGGTTGTCTGTTTTTATTAGCTAGATTCTGTAATCTTTCTGTTATCTTTTTGGGCTTATATATAGCCTCAGTACGAATTAAAAGGGGATTCTTTTAGCAGAGAGAAACATCCAAAGCCATTCCACACACCTTGGAGGAGGTTCCTTGGATGCTTAAGCTCCAATCAACCAAGTTTAGGGTTATCTCTTCCATTCTTTCATCATATTTCATCTAGTTTCACCATGACTACGGTGAACTAAGCCCTTTGTTGTTGGGGAACAATGTAGTCTTTTTAAACTCTCATATATTCAAATTTTATTTATTTCATATGCTTGTCATATACTTGTTTATCAATTGTTGGGTTCTCATCTTTGCTTAATGCTTTTATTGTTTAACTCATTCATTAAAAGTGGTTTGTCTTTATCGATATGGGGACGTACGGTAATGTCATGAACTGGTGAGAAATTCCTTGATTATGCTAATAC
>NW_014544133.1:207633-240544 GCF_000741045.1 Vigna radiata var. radiata | reverse complement strand
TTGGTTACTAGGGGAGGCTAGGGATAGCAAGCCGGTAATTAATAATAGGCTCTTTTCACCAAGGGATTGGGTTAAGGGTAGACTAGAAAGTTTGCATAGCAATTGGATAAATAAGTGAACTAAATAAGAAGAGTAGATATATGAGAGTGGATAAGATGAAATTGTAAACCCCAACAACACCATTCGAATCATTGCATTGGCATGTTTACTTTTGTTCTTTGAATACACAATTCAACTTAATTCTTTTCTCAAGTCTTACGCGATTTGTTTACATGAAAAGTAAGGCCTAAGAGTCCTTTGGGAAACGATACTTGGACTTATCCATTTATGTTACTTGATAACAATCTGGTACACTTTTTAGGGACTTAACAACCACTCTAGATCAGATTATAAAAGCAAGAAAAGCTCAAATTAAAAATGGCAGCACAGAGCTTACTCGTGATGAGACAAAACCAAGGCAGTCAATCAGACAAGCACATAAAAACAAGTTATTTAAGAAGGAAGGCACTCAAACAGAACCTATGATTGGCACTAGAACATATTTAGAAAGCAAGAAACCCACAGCAAGTTGAAACTGAAATCTCATTCAACTTCCAGAACTGAATTTTCAAACGTTGAAATGAAATGCCACCATGAAACCAGTTTATTTGTTTAAATCTGAACCTCTGTTTTGAAACTGGGTTGAATTGGATTGTACAGGTCTGAAAAGCCTTTTACACTGAATATATCATCCTTTTTTTATTTCATCTTGTTTTTGCTTTTAACAACACAGATCCTAGCTATTGCTAAAATCCAATTTTCATAAAAAGATCCAATTCAAAAATTCAGTACTGCAGTTCCACTTGCACACAAAAAAATGAATTGAAAATGGTGGTTTCAAAAGGTAAAATTGCACAAATGTTGATATAACTCAAATCAGACTATCTCATCATGTTTGAAATATCAAAACAAACTTGTTTTACACTAACATTGAATGCAGAACATAGTAATTCGCAAATTGATCTTGCAATAGCCAATTATGCAGCCAAGCAGTTCAACCTTACCACCAATTTTAAGTCCAATGAATCAAATGCATTTTGATCAATCAAAGTGACCGTATAACAGCGATTATCACTTGAAAAAGACTCTAGAAATGTTATTCAAGGTGTTCAGCAGTGATTTAAGTACTGAATCAGATTTAAAAGAAAAACTAAAACTAGACTCAAACAAAGAAATGTAAATCGGCAAACTGCAAAATGAGACTCTATTGGACTTTTCTCAGTGCAACCAAGCTTTGCCAAAGCAATTCATTACTTATATGGCATGCACATGGTACTGGCTCAATCAATCAGATCATCTCAAAGCCAGAATTCTCAGTCAAGTGTACAAAATAACCAGAAAAAAATTAGGCACCAAATAAGTGTTGTAAACCAATGCAAAGCTGCATCTCATCTCAAACACTAAGCACCCGAGCTCTTAATGAATTTGTCATTGCTCATATGGTGTGCTAATGTTGATCAAACAGCCAGAATCCAACAAAAACCTCAAAACCAGATTACAACTGAATTAAAGGACAAAATAAACAAGTTAACATGACTTGACAAAACAGAAATAGACGCTCAAAATAAAATGACTCAAAACAAGAATTAGACCAAATCATACTCAATAACACTGACTCAAGGCACAGAACAAATCTGAAAACTCAAGACAATGAAGGAAAATAATGAACAACTCAATAAACGCAACAGAAACACAAATCAAATGAACAACTCATGAATCAACACAGAGACGCGAATCGGAATCATATGAAACTCATACAAGACCGAATCAAGAAAAACAAAATAAACATGACTCAGAAATTGAAGGAAACTCAGAACAAAGAGAAACGAGATACTTACCTTTGACGCGTGGAAGAACCGAAGCTCTAACTATCACTTGATGGAAGACGCCTTGAGGAGAACACCTTTCGGAGCAGTGCGAACACGAATCGAAGTCCTCGAGGCTTCCTCCGGAGAAGAACGACGCAACGGAATATGACTATCTTTGAGAGAAGACGAGAGACAGAAAGCGAACAAACCAAATCTATAAACAGATGCTAGAAAACCTCAAGATCTATGGTTTGTTCGGTGGAAAAACCCTAAAATCGGAGAAGAACATGAACAACCCTAATTTAGACCGGTTGAACCCTAGAAATGGGGAGAGACACAAATTGAACTAATTAATCGGTTCAAAACAGATAATAAACGGTGGAAATGGTTTGGATTGGTGCAAAGGTGGTTTTAAACGGTGGAAATCGAAAACAATCAGTGAAATCTATGGGAAATGGTGAGACGAGGTTGAAACGAGGAAGAAACAAAAATGATGAAGTGAATCGGAGATGAAAACCAGACTTATGATGATGAGGAAGTGAGTTTGTGACCGAGAAATGGAGTAGAGGCGCTTGAGATGAAGAAACCCTAACAGAGAGGTTTTTGATATGTGGAAATGGAATGCGTGAATGAATGAAGATGTGGAAGGAGGCAAGAATGAATTCACGAGGTTGACGCGTGAGCAACGACGTGTCAGTGGAGGAGTGGCTGATGAAGAATGGTGCCACTGGTCAGCGAACGTGTGGTTGATGTTGTGTGATGTCTGATGAGAGAGAAGCACTGTGTTAATGGAAATGAGAGTGAGGAAGTGTGCTTTGGAAGGTGGCTAGAGGGAGTCTTTGGACTCTCTAGCCTGTGACTTTCAAGAGAGAATAATTTTCTGAATTACAAAAGTTTATTCTCATCAATCTCAAAAGTAAGTAATACAAGTGAGGAGCTGGGTATTTATAGTGACCCATGCTCTTTGCAAGCTACACTACAGATACAATAAAATGTACAAAAAATACGAAAAAAAAAGGACTACATGAGGTAGGATTTCATCAGCAAGCTTATCACACAAAACAGAGCACAGTTGAATCGAAGCAGTTTAGTTCATTTAAGCAGAGCACACAAAAAATAAATAAGATGGAATGGAAAAAAAATTAAAACCAAAAATAAAAATAAAAATTAAAAGTAAAAGTTGAGAGAACTGGGTTGCCTCCCAGCAAGCGCTTCTTTAACGTCACTAGCTTGACCCAATAAGTTCATCATCATAGCATCCATCAATAGATGCTTTTAGTAACATCCATCAGTAAATGTCTAATCACATAGCATTCATCAGTAAATGCTAATTTTTCTTGTCTTCATTGGTATCCCTCAGTAGACACCAATCTTTCTCATCTTCATTGACATCCATCAGTAGATGCCTAATCACCTAACATCCATCAGTAGATGTCTAGTCATCATTCTCTTTCATAGCAGCATCCATCAGTAGATGCTCTCTCAAACTCTTCCAGCATCCATCAGTAGATGCGAATCTTCTCATCAACATCCTTCCGTAGATGTTATTCTTTCTCTTCTTCATCAGCATCCATCAATAGATGTTGTCAGTACTGCCATCAAAAGCAACGCATAACCTAAAAAAAAAACTTAAACACAAAATCAAATCCAAACCACACAAAAATAAAAAAAATAAAAAAAAAAAGATAAAATAAAACAAAACAAAGAAAAATAAAATAAAATAAAATAAAATAAAGTGAAATAAAAAAAATGAAATCAAATAAGATCAAATCAAGTCAAATAAAATAAAACAAAACAAAATCAAATCAAATCAAATCAAAGCAATAAAACAAAACAAAATAAAAAAATTCAAAAATTGGGTTCAACATATTTTTTTTCTTTTCGTTGAATTTTGTTAGGAACTTAATATAACCAAGAACCTGTTGTAGTGTCCCAATCATTGGAACTTTAATCTCCAATTTCTTGAAGATTTCCATGAAACGCTCAAACTATTTTTCCTTTTTCTTCCTATGATCCTTCTTTGGGTGAGGAGGGGGTTTTTTATATGATTCTTTCTTTTTGCTTTCATTCTTTCCCTCTCTCTTTTTCTCCTTGGGACACTCCTTAGGGCATAAAGGATTTTTCTCAATATTTTTCTCTTCTCTCTCAACCCCTTCTTTTTCTTCCTCTACATCATTCTCTTTTTCACTCAAAAATTGTTTATCTTCTCTCTCATCTTCTTCCTTTTCTACCTCTTTCTCTTTCTCACTCAAACCTTCTTCTTTTTCTCTCTCTATTTTTATCTCTTCCTCTTTCTCTTCTTCTTCTTACTCCTCCTCGCTCAAACTCTCTTCTTCTTTTCTCTCTATTTTTCTCTCATCCTTTCTCTTTTCTTCTTTTTTGTCTTTCCTCATCTGGAGCTTAGTCATCTTCAATGACAACATCTTTGCATTCCGTACGAGGCCCCTGGTTGTTTGCGATCTCACTCCGCATCTGACTTTGAACCTTGCACTGAGCCCCAAAATTTTGTGATGAGGCCTGAATATTTTTCTGAAATGAGATAGAGTCTTTCAAGTATTGTTTGAGAGTCTCTTTAAGCTTTGTAGTGTTGTCAGCTTGTGGTGGACTAGTGAATAGTCCTTCAGCTTTCCCATATTGATTTTGATTTATGCTTGGGTAAGGTTCCCACTAGTAGTTGAAATCACCTTGGTAGAACTGCATCCTGTTAGCGCATATTGTGAGACTTGCACAAAAATTCTAGAGAGAGATTGTTAGTAATAAAAATATAATTTAGAGAGAGTTTATTTTTTTATTAAAAATGAAAATTGGGATTGAAAAATAAAAATAAAAATGGAAAATTAAAATTGATGGAATAAAATAAAATAAAGTCAAAATCAATCAAGAATTCAAAATGTTTTAAATGCACTATAATATGCACCTATAAACCAAATGAAGATTTGTCTATATGGTAGCGCACCTAGCTACCACAGAGACGTAAAAAAAATTACAACAAGAAAAATTAAAGAAAGTATGTAAATGAATGAAAGAAGAATACAACCCTAAGTGAAAGTGCCAAATGTTGGAAAACAGGTAGGCTTCTTTTAACACCAAGAGGGGGGGGTGAATTGGTGAGTTTTCAAAATCAGTGTCTTTTCGCAATCTTTTAAACAAAGTTGAAAACTTTACAAAAATTTCTTGAATCGCAAGTAATGAAGATTGTGTGTAGCGGAAAGTCGTAGTTGATTATGCAGAAAGTAAAGTCGACTGTAAGTAAAAGTTCAGGGATAGAGAAAAACAAACACTGGTTTTTATATTGGTTCGGCCTCAATGCCTACATTCAGTGTCCTTCCAATACCAGGAAGCAATTGCACTATAATGGTCAAGGTTTTTACAGCAAGGAATTTATAGAGACCTCCACGTCAAAAATATAAATCTCCTCTCTAACCCTCTAACCCAAATATAGCCAAAACAACACAGCAAGACTTGCAGCAAGATGTCCCCTCTCCTGCAATCTGCAAAACCACTTTGAACAGTCCTCAAAGTGAACCAGACTCCACAAGTCTATCTCCTGTAATCACAAAAGGTACCAACAGCAATCACCACGGATGCCAATACGAATCTTGATCAACTAGAAGACACCTTAATGTGCAGATATGTGATCAAGCAATGAGCGCGCAATCAATCTCTCTTTGAATCTCCTTCAAGCAAGATCACCACCGTCTTCTTGAAGAGTTCTTGGAGCTCTATCAATCCAAAGAAACAATCTGAAACAAAATCTGAAAGTGTTGGATCAAAATATGCCCAAAAGTCACATAATTATAATTTCACAAAAGTGCATGTGGTTTTCATCCTTTGAAACATGTGTAATGCATCCAGAAATGATGTAACATGTACAAGTTCAATAAGTATGCATTCACATAGCAGTATAACACAGAAACATGTTGAACAATATATCAACCAATCAGCATAAGAACATGTAAAACAACAACAACATATGTGTGTTATCAAAAATGTGTTGCCATCATAAAAAAACGGAGTGATATAGATATTGTGATGTCAAAAATCTCAACACAAGTGACACTTGGAGCCACTTGTGTTTAGTGGAGTACTTGGAATTGGTTGATAAGCATTTTCCTAAGCCACTCAATTTTCAAAAAGAAGAGACCAATTAACTACAAAGGTTTCGTGATAGGAAGCTAAATGTACAAAGGAAATGATTACAAAGTTGACAAAGCCAAGTGTGGCTGCAAAGTTAAGGTGAATATGTTGGAATCCTAAATTTTGTTGTGTTTTTTATGCTGAAACAGGTTGTTGGACAACAAAGTTAAAGTGCTCTTTAAGTCCACTTGTAGCTATGTTAGCAAGTCTTTCACTCCTTAATATGCTACCCCTTTAAGAGAGCAAGCTGGATGCTAGAACTCCACTACCGCAGCACCATAAACCAAGATGAAACAATCAAACCGTGAGTGAAAAACACTTTCACTACACCAAACTTTTAAGACAAAAATAGTGTGACAGCAGAATATGAAAGCCAATAAAAGTGATTTCTAAGCACTTTGGGGCTAGAAGAAAGGATGGCACGCAAAAGGAAGTTAAGAGAGGGTCTAGAACAGATTATAAAAACAATGAAAAACTCAAAACAGTGAGGGAAATTCAATGTGTTGTAATTGTTTGATGAAATGCAAAATTGTTTGATGAAATGCCACAATGAGCTGCAGATTTTGTATTTTTTTATTTTTGATCTTTCAATAGTGGATTGCAGGGTTTGATTTTCTTTTTATGGCTCCTTTATAGTACATGAATCATGTAATTGTATTTGGAAACATAAACTCAACTTTTGTCAATCCAAAAATGCAAATGAAACTTATGAACTTGTCTACTTGCAACTTTCAAGGAAATTTGATGTTGAAATGGTGATTTTGGATATTGGCTAGAAAAATACCAATTCAATCATGCACACAAGTTTG
Source organism: Vigna radiata var. radiata (assembly GCF_000741045.1). Taxonomy (NCBI): domain Eukaryota; kingdom Viridiplantae; phylum Streptophyta; class Magnoliopsida; order Fabales; family Fabaceae; genus Vigna; species Vigna radiata. The sequence continues at coordinate 233,751 of NW_014544133.1, read as the reverse complement.
TATTGACCAAATAAACTTGAACCAACAGTCTAAACACACAAAAATACTCAAATTCACAAAATCACCATGGCAGTTCCTAAAATGTAGTAAGAGATGTTGAAAATTGTAGCAGAATTTAAAAAAATTGCAGAGAGCAATGTTGGCTAGATCAAAAATCAATCAAGAAAGGACCTAATTAACTAGATCTATCTTGGAAAAGATGAGCTAGCAGAAATAAAAGGCCTAAGACAGTGCAAGGAATGAAGCACAATGCAATGTTGGAAAAAGAAATGTTGTGACAATACCGAAACAGAGGCAGAAAAGCAAACTTTCACTCAATTCACACACTCATTTTTGAATTTTGCATGCAATATGATTGATCATCATCTGAGAACTGATCATATACATCAATTACTCTTGTGCAAAACTTTAGAATCAAGAAATGTGGACAATGACAGTATGCACCAAATGAAACCAGAAACAAAAATTTGATGCAGATTTTTAACAATGATTATGAGGAACTCAATTACTGATTTCTTTTTGCTGTGATGTGTAGCAATTGCAAACACTTTAGACTCAACTAGAATCATCAAACAATCTTGCTCAAAGGTTAAAACATCAAAAATTTGGTTGAAATCAGATTACTCCAATTGAAATCCGAAGACTCAGTTTTGTACAGTAGTTGGTTCGGACAAACACACTTGGCAATGATTTTTGCTCAAATGATCAAACCTAGACATAATGTCATTGCTTTATAGGATCAACATAGAGCTAGCAACTGCTTTAGACACAAACAAAAACGAAAAACAAAAGCTGGAATAGAATTAACTACATGAACAGTAAAAACAATGCAACATAATTGCATATGATCGAGACATGACATGGAAATGATGAATTAAGATGGATTGAACTCAAACAATGGAAATGCACCGATTAAAATGATCAACAACACCTAAGGAATAGTGAACGAAAACAAATATTAACTCCAACACAGATTCAAAGCAGAAAGCAATGGAACGGTAACTGTGGAAGAACAGAACAACACAGAAATATGAAAAATGAATTGGAAGAGTGACTTAGCTCATACAGAATTGCACGGACATGATGGCTCTTGATGCCAAATGATGGAAGCGTCCTCCATCTTCGAGAAAGGAGAGGCTCCTTGGTCAGAGGTGGCAGCGGAATGATGAACTGGTTGATGGATGATGATGCACTCAAGGTGTTTGTGGAAATGTATGAACGTGTTTGAGTGAATGTGGAGGTAGAATTCTAACTCAGTAGGCTTTCCAAAGGGGAAAAGAGCAAGAAGAAGTGCAAGATAACAAGGCACAAGGTTGAACTCGAGAGTTATGGTTGTATTTCAGCAGCATGACATTAACTAAACTCAAGTAGATTTTACAATGAGATGAAGCTCTCTTTTATAGGAGAAGGAGAGCTATCAATCGTGCAGTAGAAGCTATCCTAAGTGAACGTGATGGAAAACCAAAGGTAGCTTGCGGAGGAAGCTTGTCCAGCTAGCCATGTGCTCCATTTGAAACACGTGCTAAATGAGGAAGATAACCTCTCGTCGCCGTTGGGCGATAGGAAGCACGCCGCTGAGTGCTAGCAGCAAAGTATTCAACTTAAGCTCCTTTGTTATCTCCTTGCTTGGTTACTCACCTAAGTGTTTGCCAAGCTTTATTAATGACCTATAAAACAAGCTAAGGATATTTAGTTTTAGAATAACATGCTAAGACTTTAGAAAGAAAAGATTAAGCCTTTATTCAACTTCCCTTTCTTGGTCTTAGCATGAAGTTGATACTTCTTTGGATGGGAAGTCCTTAAAGGGGTTGCCATCACTTTCCTTTGACATCATGTTCAGAGCAACTTAAGGATGCCTTGGGGAGATGATTCTTGAACCTTTCTTTATGAGATTAGGGACTTTGGAAGATGACAAGACAGGAGTGAAGACACTCAACTAAGAAAGACCCATATAAAAAGGGTGTCAAAGTCAAAAATCAAAAGATAGCCCATTTTGAAAATTTTGACCCAGAAATGTTGAAAACAGAGATTCATGTCGATTGGATTAAAAGCATAGTTAACTATACTATGACAAATGATTTTCAAAGCAGAGTGTAGTCAAACAAAGACATAGTCAAATAAGTTCATAATACAGTCGACTACAAATCGTGAAAATAGTTTTTCAAAACCAATTCAATCATACATTCATACAAACAATCATACACACAATCAAGCATCAATAATCAATCAATTTATACAATATGCAATAGAGTGATACAAGTTTACCCGTTGTAGAAACTCAAGAAGATTGATATATCAAGTGTTGCTTATCCTTGAGTTCCTATTGCACCTGCTTGTAAACCTGCAAAATAGCTTAAGTTTTGGTTGTAGGTACCCATTTGACTTTGGGTCCTTGATTTTTAGTTCTAGTCAGTTGTTCCTTTGGTTTCCACACATATAATCCTTTAGGAACACCAATAGTTCTAAAAAAATAGTTTCTAATAGTGTGACCAACACAATTACAATAAAAGCAAGCATTTCTAGCAGGTTTGCTTAGATCAATAAACTTCCTTGCATTGGTTCTATTAGATATAGCTTTATAGCCAATTCCATGTCTGTGTATAGGTATGCCAGAGGATTTTAATACAACATTCAAATAGTTTCTACCTTGAGTAAATTTGTCTAGCGTGTTAGTCAAGTAATCTATTTTCTCAAGGTTTCTCTATTGTAACAGTTTCAACCTTAATTTCCTTAGCAGATAATAAAGCATCATTCAATTTCTTTTCTAGTTTCTCATTTTCAGATACAAGGTTATTAATTCTATATTCATAATCTCTCCTCTCAAAGTTGAGTCGATTAACCTTGTATTGCAGTCGCATTGCTTCAGCATGTACCTCTCTGAATGCATCCAATAGTTGATGATACTTCACTTTTATTGGTTCATTCTCAAATTTTGCATCGCTATCATAGTCCCCTTGTGATGTTCCAGCCATATAGCAAATGTTGGATTCTTCCTCACGATCAACATCTTCATCACTTGAGCTGTCAGAATCACTGTTCTCCCAAGCAATGTATGCTCCTCTTTGTTTCTTGTTTTTGTCTTGAGGGAATCTTTTATTTCCTTTCTACTTTGGCTTCAATTTTGGACATTCTGGTCTGATATGTTCTTCCTTTCCACATTCACAGCATTGGAAAGCATTTGATCTGAAGCTTTTCTTTGATTTACTTTGACCTGCATGGTTAGCAAGTTGACTATCATTTTTCATAAATCGATTGAACTTCTTTACCATCATGGTCATCATTTCCTTTTTGTCCATCTCTGCATCAGAGTCATCTGACTTTGAGTTTTTCTTGCTTGTAGCCTTCAGAGCAATGGACTTCTTTTCCTCAATTTCTTCCTCATCCTTTAATCTACCAAGTTCCAATTCATGTTCTCTTAGCTTGCCAAACAAGGTAGTCATGTTCATGCTTGTAAGGTCTTTGGATTCTGAGATTGCTGTGACTTTTGGTTGCCAATTTCTGTTCAGACTTTTCAGAATTTTGATGTTGATCTCCTCTTTATCAAAAACTTTCCCGAAAGCCATAAGGTGATTAACAATATGTGTGAACCTTTTCTGGACTTCATAGATAGTCTCTCCAGCCTTCATCCGAAAAAGTTCATACTCTTGAATTAGAGAATTCTTCCTTGCTCTCTTGACTTCATCAGTGCCTTCATGTGTAACTTCCAAAACATCCCACATTTCCTTTGCAGATTTGCATTGAGATGTCCTAAAAAATTCATCAACTGTTAGTGCAGAGGCAATAATATTCCTAGCTTTAATATCATATTGTACTTTTCTATTTTCATCAGTAGACCATTCAGTAAAAGGTTTTACAACAGTTTATCATCTACTTTTTTTGTAGGCACAAAAGGGTCATTTAATGTTGCATCCCAAATTCCTCTATCCACGGATTCAAGAAAGATTTGCATTCTAATTTTCCAAAAAGGGTAATTTTCACCAGCAAACAGAGGTGGTCTATTTGTTGAAGCATCTTCACCAAAAGTTTGAAAATAGGAAGCCATCCTCAGGTCTATAGTCGATTCAAAGAAAAACAGAGTGGACTAGTTTTTCAAATATCTTATCAAAACCAGCTCTGGTGCCAATTGTTGGGAAACGGGTAGGCTTCTATAACAACACATCAGCTCAAACTCACTAAATCTACATTCACAAATTCATCAATAAACAACTTTAACAGCAGTAAACCAGACACACAAACATGCATCACTTTTTATTTTAACATTCCATCATTTTCAAGCACCCAACATACCAAGTTTCACGATTTATTTAAAATTCATAAATCAATCATCACATCATACCAACTTCAAACCAAACAAACTAGCTTCCCTTATCTGGTTGATGCTCAGACGATTCTAAGAACTCTAAAATTCCTCCTACGACTTCAAGATCTCTATTTTCCATGACAATTTGATTAGAGTATACCCTCAGTAATGCTGATCAACAGAGAGTCTTAAGGAAGACTAAAACCCCAAAATAATAAAGAAAAACCCCACATGCAAAGACACCCAATATTTAAGAAAGAATGGTTAAAACTAACTTACTCTATAGTTGAAATCAATCGGCTAGAAATGAAGATCTTGTCTCAAGGAACCTTCAGGCAGCCTCTGATCTTCCAACAAATGAGTAGAGAGTTAGGGTTTCTAGAAAAAAGGTAGAGAAAATTTTAAAAAAGAAGTTTTTAGATAGAAAAAACTTCTTAGATAATAAAACTCCTAATCAGAAAATTCATTTCATACTATTGATATTTTTGAAATAAAATAATGGAATATTATTATTTAAAACACTCTACTATATTTAATACTCTATTTTTGCAGATATTACACAATGTAATAGAAAAAAGTTTGCATCTGTAAATATCTATAAGTAAAAATAATGAGAGATACTAAGTTTATTTTTTTATAGATACTCGGATATAATAGACACACGCATTTAATTACTGAGTAGTATTGATTTTTTTTTAGTACTTGTATTTTTCTAATAAATTAATTATAAAATTATGTTTAAGAAAAAATGTTTCAAAAAAATTTGTTTAGTACTAATATATGTCTATTAAATTATTTATAAAATTATGTTTAAGAAAAAAGTCTGGGAAAACTTTTTTAATATTAATATTTTTCAATGCAATTAATTATAATTTTATATTTGAAACTAAAATTTAGTTAAATTATTATCTGAAAATTTTTATTGGTATTAAAAATTATATTTAATAAATAATTTTTTTTAAATAAATTATACTTTTGTTTGTAAATGTTTTATAATCAATTTTGACTTCTATTATTTATCTCTACCTAACTTTTCATCAACTATTCTATTTTTCTTTTTCTTTTTTTTACGTTAGAGATCTTCTTTTATTCTAGTAGATTTCATGTTGTCTTTGTGGACCAATCTTTTTATCCTCATTTTTTCTTGGTATTTTTTTTCATATTTGTGTTACTGCGATTACAAATGCATTTCATTTGCTCAGCTTTGATATTTATTCAGATTTGTATCAATTAGTTTTTCGTATTTTGAAGTAGCTCAATTGGGTCCCTATTTATAAAAAATTGAATCAATAAAGTCTCTACCGTTAAATTTTGTGAACAACATTAAAAGTGTTGTCTGTTGGCTAGGTGAGGTGGCATCTCATAAGCACGTGGCACGTAAAGTGGTCTTAAATGATTTTTTAATTTAAAAAAAGTTTAAAAAAGTCCTTGCCACATCGCCACCCTGCCACGTCATCATCACCATCTCTAGACAAACCCTAATTTCTCTCCAAGAAACCCTAGTCACCGCACCATCCAGTGTCGTTACCGTCATCCTCGCTAGCAGTCGTCCTCTCCAACGCATCACGCGCCACCACCAAAGTGTCTTCTCCCTTCTGTTGCACCTCCATCACCTTCGCATCTCACCGAACCTGTCAATTATTCCCAGAAAACAGAACCTAAAATCCAAATCGTGAAGCCCTCCGTTGACGCAAGCTCTACACCGCAGCAACACCACCATGGAAATCGCAAGCCATTGCAATTCGACCTTCGTTCTCACGCCACCACCCAACGTGATCCCTTGCTATGTCGCGACCATCAATCTTCACCATTTTCACCCTCACACCAGCCAAATCGTCATCGCACCAGCAGCACTATCGTCCAATCTCCACCACAGAATCGTCCACCATATGTTGCAGCTACAGATCGCGAATCACCACTCTTCTCCACCAGTAATCGCGTCGCTGCTTGCCTCTACTTGCAACCACAATCAGACCTGCAAGCAAACTAGAAGCCAAGTTCAAGCGTCATCGCATAACACCGTGGAGACCTAGGGTTTCTCGTCGCATACCTTATTTTAAACTTTTTTTTTTCAATTAAAAAATCATTTACGTCCACGTCTTTACGTGCCACATGCTTATCAAATGCCACCTCACCTAGCCACCAGGCAACACTTTTAACGCCGCCTGAATTTTTTTATCTATATCAGTTAAAATTTTGGGTTTTTCGCTTAGATTGGTATCCTCAATAGGACCAAGACTCTCCATTGATTTACTTAATTCACACTTGTATTCGAACTTCCTATTAAGTAACCTAGAATTGAACCACCATTTTTCCATAGAGTTTTTTCCTGTATTTCCACAAAAAATAAAAAAATGTATAGTCATTGGATGAAAAATCAAATAATAGAAATATTCAATTTTGATTATTCTCTCTCATGTATTTACTATAAAAAATATATAAATAAAATAACTAGGATTAGTCACTTAAAGAAAAAAGAGCGAGTCAGTATTAAAAAGAAATTATAATAAAATAATAAGAAATATGAAATAAAAAAATGAAGTATGAATATACAAGAGAGAGCGGAGTTTTATAAATCTATATACAAATAATCTACACTCCCTTTTTTATTTCATTCATTGAATTTCGTTTGTTGATTCGAGCTAAGTTCTATTAAAACACCTGCCTTCTTATAAATATGTTGAACAGTTCCTGTAGGTTAAGCGCCCCTTGTCAAAAAAATGAAAGAATAACATGAATATTTAACAGGAATATCGAAATAGGTTTCATTCTTTATAGGATCCACTTTCTGAAGATCTCTTTCCTCTCTTTGGAGTCGGACATTCCTTGCAACAATTCGATGCCCATCCCTTTGGGATAGATATCCCTAGAAACGTATAGGAAGTTTTATCCTCGTACGGTTCGAGAATATAAAAAATTCTATGTATTTCAAAAATTATGATGTAAAATAGACAATAAAATCATCAAATCCATTAAACAATGACTTAAGTATTTTTCTTCCATATTTTCTTTGTGAAAATAAAATTCTTTCTACTTTTACCTCCATAACTCAATTTGAAGAATTCTAAAATAACTAAAAAGAAAACCAAGCCTTTAGTAGTTATTTCATTTATTGAGTGGTCTCTACTCCCCTTTCTTACCCATGTTTCGTTTCTTTATCATTCATTTCTTTTTTTCTAAGATTTTTGATAATAGAATTGACGATACAATTTGAAAATGGTATTTCCTTAATGGAATTCCCCGATTTTTTATATTTTCTTTGAATCTTGGGATTTAGATATTACTCTTAACAGCAGAGACTTTATTGATTCAAATTTTCATAAATAGGGATCCAATTGAGCTATTTCAAAATATGAAAACCTAATTGACGCAAATCAATATAAATAGGGATCTCTAAATCAATTAAACTTATATTTTAAAGAGGAAGTGGAATTTTTGCTTGGATTAAATTGTAGTATTATTAACTATGTTAGAATTTAACCTTTAAATAATGATGAAACTCTAACATAACAAGCTATAAACACGAGTTAGAATTGGAGAATAATTTAATAAATAATTTTTCATAAAAAGAGCTTTAAAAATAAAATTTAAATACAACTCATCATTCTTAAGTTTGCTTTAAGCCTCTAAAACACTTGAACCATTCTTGTTAACGAGACGTATATGAATATCATAGTTTCCAATATGCAAATATCTATCACTCGCTAATAATTATTAATACATTTTATAAGTATTTTTTATAGAAATTCAAATGACCAAGATAAAATGATTAGTAAAAGTAATATTAATAATGGAATAAATATTTAAAATTTGACTTCGTATATTTGGACTTATAAAATTGAAATGACTTCATAAAAGATTAATCTTTTAAAACTTATATTTTGATTCAATCCATTTAAATTTGTTTTCTTAGAAAAACCAAAGTTATGTATATAATATTTTATTGAGTAATTTGATTTAAATTTTACATTAAAAATCATTTTTGAAATAATTTTATTTAAAAAAATATTCAAAATATAAATATTTATGAATATCCATTAATATTTTCACTAATACCTAACCCGATTTTTTTAAACGGAACCAATAATGAGTAAAGGCTCTCTAATATCCAAGCGGACTCATCCTATCCTAAACATTTAAGAGTGAGCACAGGCAGATTTGAGGAGAGAATCTATATTCGGTAAGATATATGAATGGAAAGAGGGTAGATAGAAAAAGAAAGAGAGATTTAGAAGTGAGACAGACTTTTTGAAGTTTTGCTTTGGTGAGTTGTTTTTACATCTATTTTTTCCACTATGATGGTTCAAGTTTTGAAGACTCTTGTTCCCTCAGAGGTTTTAGTTGACGTGTTCACTTACCCTATCAAAGTTATTACTGGTATAAGTTTTCACGAGAGAAGAAGAGAAGAGAAGAAAGAAGGGATTTAGTGAAAAAGTGGAAAGGAGGAAGCAGAGTCAATGTCCATCACTTTCGATGGAATGTACTTCCCCATGAATAATTGAACATGAACATGAAGGTGTTTTTAAGGGTGGAACAATAATGGAAAAGCCATGGCATGATAGGAACTTAAAAAGAAATTAGTACTTTGGTTGTCTTAGACAAAATTGAAATGCTCACAAACCAATGTGGCAGGAAAGAAGGGGGACATGCTTAGGTTTGCTGTGAATTCTTTATGGAAACTATGATTTGGACATGTCAGAGACAAGCTAGCTGCTACCTAGCTACCTATTCCCTTACTTATATTTATATTTTTTATATTTTACTTCCCCATGTGAACCCTCTTCAAACCACATAAATACTTAACAACAACTCCTCCTTCTTCTAACTTCTCTCCCATTTCAATAATCAAGTGTAAAGTTACTTGCCTACCTCAAAACCCCTTTGCTTCCTCTCTTTCCCTACTTCACTTTTTAATTCTCTCTCTCTCTCTCATTTTCTTTCTTCTTTTTCTTTCTTTCTTCCCTAAAGCCTTTGTGTCTTGTTATGTTCTTTTCTCTCCTCTTAAGACACCTCACACCTCAAGCAATTTCATATCAAACCTACTTCTACACACCCATTGCTTGCATGAACATTTTCTAGCTTTTGTTTCATCAACTTTATATATATCTTTTGTCTTCGAATTGTTTTTCAAGTGTTTTATTTCTAAGTTAAACTGTGTATCTATATCTTGTATGTATTTTATAGAATTTATATAAAATATTCTCTCCAACAAATAAAATGTTTTTCATAAAGTTTCAGATAAAACTATAATATAACATATGTCATTTTATTATAATAGATACACATAACTTTCATAACATACATGGATGATATAAAATATAGTTTGGGTTAGAAAAAAAATACAACTTTTGAAAATAATTTGATATCACACAACGTTTTATGTTAACATATATATATATATATATATATATATATATATATATATATATATATATATATATATATATATATATATATATATATAATTAAAATTTATCAATATTTTAAATTTTAATATATTTTGATTTTCAAAATTAAAAAACAAATAGATATAGTCTTTTTTTTCAATTTAATGATATTCACTTTATTTTACATGTTAAATACTGCTTTAGATTAATTTTTAAGTTAAAACTTATCAAATGATTTAAAGAAGATAAATAACAACTTGAAATACTATTTAACACATAAAAAATTTGAGATTGTTAAATTAAAAAAACTATATATTCATTTTATAAATTTAAAAACTAAAATATATTAAAGTTTAAAAGATTGACAAGTTTAATTTCGCATACTAAAAATATATTTAACTACATATATATTATTTATAAGTTGACATACCAATTATTAAAGTTGCAACATGCAAGTAATCGATAAGAATAAGAAAATGCACCTCTGATATCCATAGCCGACCTGAATAACAGTTATAATATAATTTATGTACATAGCCTTTGAAGACAATTAGTCCCTATCCCTATAACGTGATCATAACTTTTAATTATTTTATTTTATGTTGTGGGTTTTTCATTTTGTCCGAAATTACAGAAAGGAAGCATGTTAGGATTAAAATAAATGAAAAAAGAATGGCGTTGCATTTTGAAGCACATGGGATGGTGAAGACCAGAAAAAGGGACTAATCGGTGCCTCCCTTTTCCATCACGGATCCTTTGATAGCAACAACTTCATAGATATTAGGGCAAGCTCAATCATGCATATAATTAACAAGGTTTTCTTAAAACAAAATATTCATATCCATGTTAATAATTTCTCATTAAAGTGCTATAACTTTTGTTTAGTACGAGAAATAAAAATTAAATTCCTCATATAAATAATGGACACTCATGAATATACTTTTATATTTGATTTTTTTTCAAAACAATTTTTTTTGAGGTGGTTATTAAGATTAATTATCCATATTTTATTAGAGAGATGAATATTTTGAAAAGGTTTCTTAATAAAATATGATTTTAATCTATATAAAAATTAATATTACAAAACTTTGTCATTATATGAGATTTAACCTTTTTCATTTTTATTGAACGTTCTTAATAAACATCTTATTTAAACTCTTTTCAATAAATAATATTTTTCTTTTTGTTTAAAATAACTCTTTATATGTTTATTATGAGTAAACTTAATATTTTTTTATTATATCATTGGATTATATTTCAGTACGATGAATTAGTAAAATTTTGTTCACTTTTCGATTTGTATATTCAAAATTTAATAAACAAAAATCTTGATAAGCTAAACTCAAGTTGTACAAAATATTAATTAATGTTTGCCAAAAAGATAAGATTGGTTGTTGACGCAAGCATAACACAAATAAAATAGTCCTCACTCAATTGGTATGAGTGTCAACTCAAATTCTTTTAAATGTATAGAAACATAGATATTTTAATATTTGAATTTAATCGAATTAAGGCTTGTATGAGATAATGGTGTCTTTGACATTATTACATGTCTTTGCAATTTTTTATGAAGCTTCACAATTTTTTATAACACCATATAAGGAGAAAAGTTTGAAGTTGAACGCAAAGTGAAATGTTTAGATAATAGAAGATGATAAAATAAATTAGATTAAGAAATAAGAGAGGAAGATGAGATGCATGCATCTTCAAAAGTTAATGTTATTGTTTAATGTTTATATCTTCATAAACAATTAGGTTCATCGCGGATTTCAATAACGTGGTCACCTAAGTTATACCCAGTCGCTAGATTTTTTTGTCAGGTTAATTTTTCTACAATTATGTTATAAATAAGAACTATGTAATGATCTTTTGTGATAATTAATTTTTTTAACAATTTAGTCTATATTTGTAATGAATTTTGTTTTCTGAAAAAGGGTTAATTGTATTAATTATCACAGGACAATCAATCATTTTATATTAAAGGGTTAATTGTATTAATTATAAGTTTATTTAACTTCTAGCTAATAATAAAGTGAAGGTGAGTTTATATTCACATTTTTATAATTATGTTATTCAAACAAAACGTTTATTAATTTGGTTAATGAATTTTGAGCACATTTTGAATAAAAAAATATTAAAATCAAAACCATGATAACGTGAGAATCTAAGTACTCTAAAAGTGCTAGTATAATAAAATAATAAAATATTTAAATATCGGAAGATCAGAAATTATATAATTATTTTTTGTGACGAGTTTGTCAAGATCAATCGTTAATTTTCTTTGTTTGAGCTGAGTTAGTTTGTTGTCATTTTCTTGTCTACTTCGTTTCATTTAGGTTGTATGTGAAGTTTTTCTACTTGAACGCGATTTTGTGAGGTTCGTTTTAAAATCTACTGATTAATATTTTTGTTGGCATGATCAGATCGTTTTGATGTTGTTTCTAAGCTTATAAATGGGTACTTTGCGAGTTAGGAGTTGTTTTTGTTGTTTGGGACTCTTGTGAACTACTTGGTCAGACATGGGAAGTTAGTTTTTGATTTTTGTTGTGTGAGTTTTACTAATTTTAATGACTTGCATGTTTCTATTATTTTGAATGTTGGGAATGAATTTAGTTTCTGATTAATCCATTTTGGTGTGTGTGATTGATATGATCTTGTATGAATTGGTTGATAATTTATATTCGGCTTTTGCGATTGTTTAGGCATAAATTGTCGAAAAACAATCGGTATCCGTTATAGAGTCGCGCAGCGGAATAAAGATAAAATTAGCGAAAAGCGTGTTTGGTCACAAATTAAGTTAAAATGGTTCATTTTAAAAGTAAATTTTCTTAAAGAAAATTTATCTAACAGTTGATGAGCATAAAACAGTAAAGAGTGTAAGGAGTAGAAAAATGACACACTGGATTTTTATACTGGTGATAACGGTCTAAAAACTGTTATTTTTATAAGCGAATTTGGTATCAAAACAAACCCTTTATGGCCTAGAATGAGCTTAGAATCAAGTAAAACACTTAGTTTAGTCAAATGAGAGTCAAAAGTTGTTTTTAGAGATATTATGCTTGTTTTTGCATTGTTTTACAGGGTTTTGATGATAATTGAAGATGGAAGTGAAGTAGGGAGGACTTAGACTCAAGAAAGGAAGAGAAAAAGGAAGAAAAGAAGAGTCAAGTTCACTGCTCAGCACCAATTCCAGCGTTGAGTGCTAGTCTTGCGGGTGAATCTACTGTTTCTCGCTTGAGCGGCAGCGCTGAGCATCCTACGATTAGGAGGCAAACCGCTGAGCGGCGGACTGGACCGTTGAGCGGCTTGCGATTATGAGGCAAACTGCTGAGCGGTCACATTAGGCGTTGAGTGGTGGAATGCTGGACTTGGGCTTAAATTCTGTTACTTTTATGCGTTATAAATAGCCCCAGTGCGACCTTCAGAGTAATCTTTTGGTAAGCAGAGACGTCCAAAGAAGTTCTACACTCCTTGGAGGTGGTTTCTTGGATGCTTAGGCTCCAATTTACCAAATATAGGGTTTATTCTTCCATTCTTTCATTTAATTCCGTCTAGTTTCACCATGTCTATGGTGAACTAAACCCTTTGTTGTTGGGGAACAATGTAATCTTTTGAAACTCTCTTATATTGAAATTCTTATTTTATTCATATGCTTATATTATCAATTGTTGGGTTTCTTATCTATGCTCAATGCTTGTATCGTTTAACTCATTCGATATAAAGATATTTGCCTTTGTCGATTTGGAGACGTACGGGGAAGTCATGAACTGATAGGAAATTTCTTGATTAAGCAATACTGCCTAGAGATAGGGGTAGGACGATCAATTGTATTTTTCTTCTGTGATATATTGCATTGCTAATTACTCAGGGAGACTAGAGATAGTAAACTAGTAGTTAGTAAAAGGCTTTTTTCGCCGAGAGATCTGGTTTAGGGTAGGCTAAGAAAGTTTGCATGGCAATTAGATAATAAAGCGAATCAAATAAGAAAAGTAGATATAAGAGGGTGGATAAGATGAAATTGTAGACCCCAACAACTCCATTCATTCATATCTTTTCTTTTCCAATTGATTCACTTGCATTTGCATGTTTATTTTTGTTTTGTATTAAAACCTCAACATTATTATTTTTTTCTCAAGTCTTATAAGATCAATTTTACATGAAAGATAAGGCCTAAGAGTCCTTTGGGAGAACGATACTCGAACTTACCGTTTATATATTACTCGGATTTGATAGGGCATTTAGGAAAGGCTTTTTGAAAAACCCTTGACGTCGTCGCTGAGCGGTCCATTTGCACGCTGAGCGGTGGGCGTCAGGTTTTGAGTGGTTGCTTGATTTTCTGATGCAGGGACGCTGAGGGGCCCTGTTTTTCATTTAATGCAGGGATGTCGTCATCTAATGATGAATTTCTGTGGTTTTATGAATTTCATTTAATGTAGGGATGTCGTCATCATCAATGAGGGTGAAGACTGTTGGGAACAAAAGGAAATAGCCGGAGAGGCCGAGAAGATTTTATTCCCATAGGTTCCTTTCCAGGAAACATGAGAAGTGTTAAGCAACTGACAAGTGTACCATATCGTTATCAAGTAATATAATTAGTAAACCCAATATCGTTCTTCCCAAAGGACTCTTAGGCCTTACTTTTCATGTAAACAAATCACGTAAGACTTGAAAAAAGAATTAGTTTGGTGGTTATATGCAAAGAACAAAAATAAACATGCAAATGCAGTTGATTCAATTGGTTTAAGAAACTATGGATGAATGGTGTTGTTGGGGTTTACAATTTCATCTTATCCACTCTCATATATCTACTCTTCTTATTTACTTTACTTATTTATCCAATTGCCATGCAAACTTTCTAGTCTACCCTTAACCCAATCCCTTGGTGAAAAAAGCCTATTATTAATTACCGGTTTGCTATCCCTAACCTCCCCTAGTAACCAATAATGCAATGCGATCGGAAGCAAATACAATTGACTGTCCTACCCCTATTCGTAGGCGATATTAGCATAATCAAGGAATTTCTCACCAGTTCATGACATTACTGTACATCCCCATATCGATAAAGACAAACAACTTTTAATGAATGAGTTAAATAATAAAAGCATTAAAGAAAAGATGAGAACCCAACAATTGATAAATAAGTATATGACAAGCATATGAAATAAGTAAGAATTTGAATATATGAGAGTTTCAAAAGATTACATTGTTCCCCAACAACAAAGGGTTTAGTTCACCATAATCATGGTGAAACTAGATGAAATATGATGAAAGAATGGAAGAAATAACCCTTAACTTGGTTGATTGGAGCCTAAGCATCCAAGGAACCTCCTCCAAGGTGTGTGGAATAGCTCTGGACGTTTCTCTCTGTCAAAAGAATCCCATTCTAATTCGTAATGAGGCTATATATAAGCCCAAAAAGATAACAGAAAGTTCTAAAGGTTTTGAAGTTGAAATCATGCTTTTGGATGAAAATGAAGATTTGGTTTGTTTTCCCTTTTAACATACAAAACATAATTTGTCTTTCACAAATTTCAATTTAGGCAAACCAATTACAAGATCTTTTGAAATCAATTTATTTAAATGTTGCATATGAATATGTGCAGCTCTTTTATGCCATAGCTAGGGATTTTCCTCTTTGGCAACTAAACATGTTATATTATGATTAGATGCACTTTCAATATCAATCAAATAAGTATTATTATGCCTAACACCTTGTAAAGCAATATCAGAAGAATTCTTAAAGTAAACAGTGCATTTATCACTTTCAAAGGTTACCTTAAGACCTTTGTCGCACAATTGGCTTATGCTTAAGAGGTTGTGTTTGAGACCTTCAACATATAAGACGTCCTTTATGGTCAAGGTCTTTTCTCCTCCAATGTCTCCGATGTTCATGATTCTACTTTTGTTGTTGTCCCCATATGTTACAAAACCTTACTTTTTCTTCTCAAAGGAGATGAATATCTTTTTGTCACCGATCATGTGTCTTGAACAACCACTCTCAAATATTACAATGACTTCTTTGACTTAGTAGGTTCCTACAAAACAAATTAAAAAAAATGTTTAAGTAACCTGTTAAGAATTTTAAAATAATAATATATTGAAGGACATATACACAAGACTTTTGTAATAATAAGTCACCATTAAAAAATTCCAAAGTATAGTAGTAAAGTAACCTAAAAAGATGCTAATAAGTCCAGCCGTAGAGTATTATGAAGTTTATTATGAAATGCATGGCATGTGAAAATAATAAAGAACTTTATGTTGAGAATAAGGAAGGAACAATAGAGTATCAAATGACTTTTCATTATAATGATGTTTAAGATGATTTATGGATAACTGAGAAAATAAAACATGTTTTTTCATTTATTAAAATTACGACATATATGGTTAAAATCAAATTGCAAGAAGGTCAATGAGACACATTTTGTTAAAAAAAAGTTAAAAAACTAAATTTAAACTGACGTAATTGTGAAAAATGAAACACTTTCTTTTAATTTTGTTTTGGCCCAATTGGTTATGGGTTGGGCTTATAAGGAAATGTGTTTTTAGTTATTGAGATTACCTTTCACACCCCATTCTTTTCTTATGCACCCTGTAAATTTTAAAATGCCAAATTTGCCTCTATTATATTAAACGACAACAAAAGGAGAATTTGTATGTCATGTGGTGTTGTATTCTTGTGTGGTTCTCCTACATACTTGTAATATTGATTTGAGCTCTTTGTTGTCCACATTTTATTAAGTTGTTGGTTCAATTCAACTTTTTCGCTAACAAAATATTAATAATTAATATTTGTTAAGAAAAAAAAATTAAAGAAAATGATAGTGTGAAATTATGTATTAAAATAGCTTGCAAGCCCAAATAGCTTGCAAGTTTTGAAGCAGAGACATTATGTATTAAAATTTAAATGCAACTCTGAGTACCATATAATGATAGTGTGAAATTATATAATTAAAAATAAGAAAAATCAATAAAAAGATGTTAAAAAAATGATATAAGATTATTGTTGGTGATTATGATTAATCCACTTCTAAACTAACTTGAATTTGTTTAATTCACGGTTTAAGTGAGTTTAATTCAGTTTAATCCATAGATGAAAAATATATTGTTTTTAAATTAAATTTACGATAAGTTGGGTTGACTAACGTGTTTGAATCTATTTTGACAATGTTATTCTTAATGTATAATAGGCTATGTGACTGTTTCACTTCTCTTCACATAATTTGGTCTTTTCTAAATTTTATTGTCCTTTGCTAAATTACATTTTAACTAGTCTATTGGTTTTGAGAGTTATGTTTTACCACTAACAAAGATTACTAGACTTAACAGTTGTACAATCTCACTTTAAATACTTATTATTAAGAACATCCTTATCTTTAAATCACGAGAAAAAGTTGAGTATTTAAGTGAAAACATGAAGACAACATACAACATTCCACTATTGAATTTATATTTGTATTAGTTTTTTTTCAAACATAAAAGTTTAAATATGTTAATATAAAAAAAATTTCAAAATAAATAATAAGGTCAAAATAAAATATTATGAAATATGAAACATAATCTAAAAATATATTCTTTATTTCAATTCAATCATGTTGAAAATTAGAATTCAATTAGCTAATTTATATTATAAAATATAATGGAACATATTATAATAATAATTTGAATCACAAAATATATCATATATTGTAACATCTACCTTACTAATTTAAAGCGTTGTATAGTTGATAAAAAACATAAACCAACACATAGCTATATAAAATGTATTCACAAATTTTTCAGGAGTAAATTAAACTAAACTTTTGAAAGTTAAATAATATTTCCTCAATTATACAATACAAAAATTATATTATTAGAAACGCATAGCAAAATATTCACATGTAAACAAAGGGGATGAATTAGTTTACTTAATAAAATTGCGCCTTTAAAGGTTTTTCCTTTTTTATAAACTTATTTTATAAGAAAAATTGATTTTTTATAAATAAAAGCAATAAAGATAAAGAGTGTAATTCACACAAGGAATTTTATACATTTTGAGATCAAAAGATCCCACATCTAATTGTTAATAATATATCTAACAAAATAGCAACAATAACTTACAATCACAGAGAGTAAAGTTTAGGTTAGAAAACACCTCTCTTGAAGACATAAGAGATGAACAAAATCTCTTTTGACACACAAAGGATGAATAACTTTCCTAGCAATAATAACAACATTCAATCGCTTAAAACACACTCAGCGAAAGTTCTCACTCTACCCACATTAGGTTATTCAAATTTCCTTTTCATAAACACTGAGAGTTTCTCCTTAAATCTCCTTTTCACAAACATTGGAAGTTTTGAGAGTTTCTCCTTAAATCTCCTTTTCACAAACATTGGGAGTTTCTCCAACAATCACAGTTTAAATTTAAACCACTAAATGAAAAGTTCTTTTGAAATTATGTTTAGGTAAAATATATATAGACTCTTATTTTGAAAATTAGGTTAGAAAGCTGAAAAGTCTATACGCAACTTCCATTGGTAATCAATTATTTGAAAGATTTTTTCATAAAACATTTTTTCGCTACAATAATCGGTTACTGGCAATGATAATCGATTATCACACAAGCTTTTAGGAAAATATGAAATTAATTGAGATAATCGATTATCACAAAGGTTTTTATGAATAATAAAACTTTTCATGAGTTCTCTACTGCTTGAATTCTGCTTATTGACTCTTGGTCTATTAATCTAAATACAATACACATATTATAAGACTTCAAGAATTAAATTCTTAAGTCTTCAATGTATCTCTTAAATCCAAGCATTATTTTAATCTTCAACACTTTTCCATGAGTCATCATCATCAAAACTCTTTGTTGAAGCAAAATGTCCATCTTATTCTTTTGTCAACATATATATATAAATAACGATTACTATCTCTAAGAAGACCCAGTAGTAGTATTTTCGTTTCACAATTCTCCCACCAATACTATCTTCTGGTCATGCATAACATATGATCATTAGGAGTGACAAAATGGGTTGGGCTTGATGGACTACCCCGTCAGCTGATCTAAAATGGGACGTATTGGATTGAAAATTTCAACCCATCAGCTCATTTTGACTTGGTTGGACCAACCTTTCAATTTAATGGGCTAAAATGTAGGCTAGCTCGGCCTAACTCGTTGGCCCTTTTTTCAAATTAAAAAATCAAAATCAAAATAATTAAAAATATTAACTTTTCTATATTATATTTTTTAAAGGTTTCAATATATGATAGTATTGTAATTTAAATCATTACCACTTACAAATCAAGTTCCAATTATTAGTTATAATAGAGTAATTTAACATGCAAATGTAATTGTATTTTAAATTATCTAATTTTAAATATTAACTAATCGATTAAAAGTTTGGAAAATATTTTATATGATTAAATATGTTTTTAATATTTATTTATATGCATATATAAACAATTTTTAAAACTTAAAAATTAACTTTTTTTTTATAAAAGTGAAAACAAATTAAAAAATAAAACTAAAAAAGTGATTGTTTATTGAGTGGGTTATCACTAGTTGTCCGTTTTTGTTTGATAAGCTAGCTCCACTGAGTTCGGTTTTTATGGGCCAGTGACAGGTCGAGACAAAATAGGTCAGATTGACCCGTTTTGCCACCGTTGATAATCATTTCACGTGGACAAACTACAAAACAATAAGAAAAATAACTTTACATTAATCATACAATCAGTCACAAAAAAAATCAAATAATAAATAATAATATTAATCATAATAATAAAAAGGGTTAAATATGTTTTTGGTCTCTTAACTTTCAGTTAAAATTGGAATTAGTCCCTCTTCAAACTTTGGACTCCATTTAGTCCCTCAATTTTAGAAATATGTGAATTTAGTCCTTTTAACCAAATTTTGTTAAATTTATTTGACACATTTTTTCTTCAACGTTTGTTGAGAAACACATTTGAAACCTCAAGTAAATGTAAAAAAAAATTGGTTAAAAAGACTATTTTCACGTAGTTGTAAAGATGATGGACTAAATTAGTCCAAAGTTTCGAAGAAGGACTAATTCTAATTTTCATTGAAAGTTAAGGGACCAAAAACATATTTAACCTTAATAAAAATAATAAACATAAGGTAAAGATGAAGATTGATAAAGCGAACCAATTCTTATAACAAAAAATAAGTGTACCATACGCAGCCGGCCAGACATCTAGGCTGATCTCAACGGCCAGAATAACCTAAGCCTTGAAGAATTCCCACTAACGCACGATCGGTTTACGTAACCGGACACAAGTCAGCTCATAAGGGTGCCTAGCCAACTAAGTAGCTAGGACGGCCGTCGACCGACCACTGTTAGCTTCNCCCTGTCTTCGCGAAGCCTGAATAACCTAAACGACGAANCACATTCTGCTGTCGTGTCCGCATGATTGTCAATAGTTAGGACCGGACGCTAACCGGTGCGAATGAGATTTATTTGGTTGTCAACTACTCGTTACACACAGAGACGGCCGTCGGATGCCCGTCCAGTGCAGGTCATTGAAAGTCTTGTGAGCAGCGTAACACTAAGGTAAAACCAGATTAACCTCAACAGGCTTGCGATTGGGCCTTGATTAAGATTCCACTNATCACTGGCCCATAGAAAAAACTATAAATAAAAGTCAAAGGTATGAAGTAGAGGGTTACATTTAATGCGCATTTATTTCACTCTTTCTCTCTCTATCACTAACTTCTAAAAACTAAACATTGACTTGAGCGTCAGAGTGCTTTTAGCAGGTACCCGACCGGGCACGCCAGGAAGACAGCGCGGACGGTGAACGCCAGGAGGATCAGGGCGGACGGTAGTGAAGGATTCGGACTGACCCAGACCAACAAAGCAGAAACATTTGGCGCCCACCGTGGGGCCGGAGGCTTATACCCAATGGTGACCACGAGAAACACTAGCATGGACGAGACGAGCGGCATTGTGCGCGCTTTGGAGATGAGGATGGAAGAGATGCAGAGGAGGCACGAAGAGATGCAAAAGAAACACGAAGAGGAGATGGCGGCCGTGCGGGCCGAGTGTCTAGCTCAGCTCCGCGGGGAGAAGGAAAAGCAGACGGGGGAAGGCAGCAAGGAGGCCCACAGTAGTGCACAGGGTCAGGGTGACCAAGAGAAAGGGAAGCAAAAGAGTACTGAGGAGGAGGAGAAGGAGAAGGGAGAAGAAAGTTTGGTGTTGGTTAAATCGGAGATGCCGTCGGTACCAGTGCCGTTCGTCCAAGCTGTGATGGACGTCCGTATTTCAGATCAATTCATTCCCCCGCAATTCAATATGTACGACGACACCGGTGATCCCGAAGCACATGTCAAGTCATTTACCAATGCCATGGCCTTCCGGACGGGAAGTGACGCCATCTGGTGCCGGGCATTCTCTCTGTCCCTCGAGGGCGAAGCCCTAGAGTGGTTCAACTCCATACCTAACGGCTCGATAGAAAACTTCAAAGGGTTAAGCGGCATGTTCAACGATCAATTCGCCGCATGCCGACCACAAGATACTACTCTGGTCGATCTGATGAATCTGAAGCAAGGAAAAGAGGAGGCACTTAGAACCTTCATGGACCGATTCACTAAAGCGGTTCGACGGGTCAGGGGACTGAGCGTGGAGATGGCCCTGCAGTATGTAATGCCGGCTCTCAGGCCGGGACCCTTTAAGGAGAGCGTCTGCCGAACTCCACCTAAAACATTGGAAGAATTACGCCAGCAGGCGGCGGACGAGGCAAGGGTGGAGGAAATGAAACAAAATTATCGAAGGGAGGTGCAGGAAGCGAAGGATAAGGGCGAGAGCAAACAACAGGGTCAATCGCAGCGACCGGGCGGTGTAAAGGGGCGAGACGGCTCCCGGGTCCCCCGCTTCCCCCAATACACTCCCCTCAATGCTCCCCGGGCGCGGATACTACAGGAAGCTCTAAGCACACAGATAATGCGTGCCCCGCAAAAACGTCCAAATCTTCCGGGAGCCGATAGCAGTAAACACTGCCTATACCATCAAAATATGGGCCATGACACCGAAGATTGCATGACGCTCAAGGATCGAATAAAGGAGCTCATCCAGGCTGGACATTTGAAACAATACGTAAGAGGCTACCAGAACGAAACCGTCCTTGCCGGACGTCCGAGGCCATTATCGGACAGGGGACATAGAGATGACCGTCCGCGACACCCGCGCGGGCACGTCGGACGGGGAAGGAGCTCAGAGAGGCGAAGGGAGAGAAGTAGGAGCCGTAGCAGAAGCCACGCGGGCGGTAACACGGGACCGTTACGGGGGATGATTAACACGATCTCTGGCGGATTTGCAGGAGGAGGAACGTCGTCATCGGCACGAAAGAGGAGCATCCGTCATCTGCGGTCCATACACGCCGTCGACGTTCCTAAGCGGACGATGCCCCCCATCACATTCTCTGATGCAGACTTCCATGCACCGGATCCTGAACAGGATGACCCGATGGTCATCACAGTTGAAATCGCGAGGTACGGAGTAAGCAAGGTGTTGGTTGACCAGGGGAGCTCGGTCAACATACTCTACTGGAAAACATTCCGACAAATGGACATCTCCGAAGACCTCATAGTCCCGTACGATGAGCAGCTGGTGGGTTTTGCAGGTGAACGAGTCGACACCAAAGGTTATCTGGACCTATGGACGCGTATCGGCGCCGACCGCGAGACCGAAGAGAAGAAAGTGCGATACTTGTTGGTAGACGCTAACACTTGTTGGTAGGACGACCGTGCTTGAACTCCTTCGGGGCCATCGTCTCCACCCCCCACCTGACAATGAAGTACCCCACGGCTCGGGGAACGATTTGCACCGTCCGGGCCGACCAGAAGGTGGCGCGGGAGTGCTACGCGGCAGGTCTCAAAATGTACCCCCGGGAGACCAGAAGAAGGTTGAGCGGTGCAAGTGTCGCGATGGCCGACCTGGATCCCCGAACTAATACCGAGGACCGCCTCGAGCCACAAGGGGAAACCCAACCCATGATAATGGGAAAAGATCCCAACCAGATCACCAACATAGCCCAAGGACTAGAGGAAGAGGTGGAGAAACAACTACGGGCTACTCTTTGGCGTAACCGGGACCTGTTCGCCTGGACGGTCGCAGACATGCCGGGGATTCACCCCTCTATTATGTCACACCGCCTGTCCTTATTCAAAGAAGCCAGGCCGATAGCCCAGAAGAAGAGAAAGATGGGAGAAGAGAAGAGGAGGGCGATCCAGGAGGAGGTAAAGAAATTACAGGCGACTGGGTTCATTCGAGAGGTCACGTACACCACCTGGCTAACCAACGTAGTCATGGTGAAAAATTCGAACGGTCAGTGGCGAATGTGCATAGACTACACCGACTTAAACAAAGCTTGCCCAAAGGATTCATACTCATTGCCCAGCATCGATGTCCTCGTAGACGAAGCGTCCGGACATAGAATCCTTAGTTTCCTGGATGCCTATTCAGGCTATAACCAGATACCCATGCACGGTCCCGACAGAGAAAAGACGGCCTTCATGGCCGATCAAGCCAACTTTTGCTACGAAGTCATGCCCTTCGGTCTAAAAAATGCTGGCGCCACTTACCAGCGTTTGATGAACAAAATTTTTGCTAACCAGATAGGACGTTGCCTGGACGTCTACGTTGACGACATGGTCGTTCGATCGGCACAGGGGGTCCAACATTTGCAAGACTTAGAGGAAGTCTTTAGACAAGTACGCCGATATGGGATGAGGCTCAATCCGGCCAAGTGCACATTCGGGGTGGCTGCCGGTAAATTCTTAGGGTTCATGCTAACGTCCAGGGGAATCGAGGCGAACCCGGACAAGTGCGGAGCGGTATTGGAGATGCAGGCCCCCCGAACAGTAAAAGACGTCCAAAGACTCGTCGGTCGCTTGACCGCGTTTTCGCGATTCATACCAAAGTTGGCCGAACGGGTCGCTCCCATCTTAAAGAAAATGAAGAAGGCGTCCGCCAACATTTGGGATGACGATTGTGAAGCAGCTTTCCGCGCGATCAAAGATATTCTCACCCAACCTCCTATTATTAACCGACCTCACCCGGCGAGGACCTCCAGGTTTATCTAGGAATCTCCGAGACCTCGGTCAGTGCAGTCTTGCTGCAAGAAAAGCCAGCTCCCAAACTAATTTACTTTGTCAGCCGAACGCTGACCGACGTTGAGACCAGGTATCAGCAAGTGGAGAAGGTGGCCTTAGCTCTCATTCATGCTTCTCGAAGGTTGCGCCCGTATTTCCAAAGCCACCAGGTGGTTGTACGTATCGATCATCCGATGTCGAAAATACTCAGGAAGCCTGACCTAGCCGGGAGGATGGTCGGTTGGGCAGTGGAATTGTCCGAATTCGGCATCAAATACGAGCCAAGAGGTTCTGTGAAAGGGCAACACTTAGCCGACTTCGCGGCTGAAATACCCCTAACTGGCCTCGAAGAGTGGATGTTATACGTCGACGGGGCGTCGGGCCGAACGGTTAGCGGAGCAGGAGTCGTTCTGGAGGGCCCAAACGGCTTCCTGATGGAACACTCGTTAATCTTCAAGTTCAAAACCTCAAATAACCAGGCAGAGTACGAAGCCTTGTTGGCGGGGTTACAGTTAGCCAAGGACATGGGGGCCCGCAAAGTAACCTGCAGGACCGACTCACAGCTAGTGGTCGGCCAAATGAACGGCAATTTCTAGGTGCGAGAAGATCACCTCCTAAAGTACTATCACTAGGCCTGTTCTTTGGTGAAGGACTTTGAGGATGTGAAAATTCAGCATATCCCTCGGGAACAGAACGCCCGGGCGGACCTACTATCCAAACTCAGTACTGGAAAGGAGAAGGGGCAGCTAACGACCATTATCCGACAGGTCCTTCTACGACCCTCGGTCGAGTGTTTAAGCATCACGACGAACGATACTGCCGACTGGAGGGTCGAGGTTCGGGGGTTAATCCATAAGCAGGATAGCGGCGAGAGTCTAAGTCCGGCGGATTCCAAAAGAGTCGCCCGATTCATGATAATTGGTAATGACCTGTACCGCCGGGGTTTCTCGTCCCCCCTACTCAAATGCTTGGCAGATGACGAAGCAGAGTATGTAATGAACGAATTACACCACGGAATATGTGGCTTCCACACGGGCGGACGAGCACTCAAGGCCAAGGCATTACGGGCAGGGTATTACTGGTCGACGATGGAAGACGATGCCGCAAAATTCACCCGCCGGTGCATCCAATGCCAGGCCCATGCCAACAATCACCATACCCCTTCGCAAAAGTTGCACACCATCGTTTCTCCTTGGCCGTTCGCTCAATGGGGAATGGATATTGTCGGACCATTCCCCCCGGCCACAGGTCAACGAAAATTCTTGCTGGTGGCCATCGACTACTTTACGAAGTGGGTGGAGGCCGAGCCTCTCGCCACCATCACAGCCTCGCAAGTCCAAAAATTTTGTTGGAAGCTTATTTGCAGGTTCGGTTTGCCTCAAATGATCGTGACCGACAATGGCAGGCAGTTCATCGACCAGAGGCTGGAAACGTTCTTCAGAGGATTGGGGATAAAACATGCAACAAGCTCAGTGGAGCACCCTCAGACGAACGGGCAGGCTGAGGCAGTTAACAAGACCATCGTGGCCGAACTCAAACGAAGGTTGGGAGACAAGAAAGGAGCTTGGGCGGACCACTTGCCCGAGGTCCTCTGGGCTTACCAATGCACTCCGCACGGCACGACTGGAGAGACGCCCTTTAACCTGACATATGGGACCGACGCCATGCTGCCAGTTGAGCTCGGCGAACCCTCCTTACGACGAAACATCGAGAATCTCCAGATAAACGACCAAGAGTTGCGGGTCGAACTCGATACAATTGACGAACGACGAGACCGGGCAGTATTAAGAGCAGAAGCGTGCCGTCGCATGGTAGAACGAAAGTACAACACTAAAGTCCGCCCGCGACAGTTCCATGAAGGAGACCTCGTATGGCGAAAGGCCGGGGAAGCTCGTCGCGTGGCCGCTCATGGCAAACTCGCTGCAAAATGGGAAGGCCCGTTCAAAATTGTTGAAGCTCTGGGCAACGGCGCATACCGCCTCACTCGACTGGACGGCCGACGGATCACCAACACTTGGAATGCGTCACATCTCAAACTCTATTTTAGCTGAGCATGTAATATTTTTTACACGATCACGATTTAAGGAGCAATACGAACATTTCAATCCCACACAACACTTGTTTCCTTTATTCATTTAAAGTCCAAGTTGACGAATGGAATTATCCTGTCAACTTGGCCGGGCGGTAAGGGGTTAAGCCCGTCGCCTCGTGCAAAGTCCAAGTTGACGAATGGAATTATCCTGTCAACTTGGTCGGGCGGTAAGGGGTTAAGCCCGCCGCCTCGTGCGAAGTCCAAGTTGACGAATGGAATTATCCTGTCAACTCGGTCAGACGGT
>NW_014544133.1:204349-207528 GCF_000741045.1 Vigna radiata var. radiata | reverse complement strand
GAATTATCCTGTCAACTTGGCCGGGCGGTAAGGGGTTAAGCCCGTCGCCTCGTGCAAAGTCCAAGTTGACGAATGGAATTATCCTGTCAACTTGGTCGGGCGGTAAGGGGTTAAGCCCGCCGCCTCGTGCGAAGTCCAAGTTGACGAATGGAATTATCCTGTCAACTCGGTCAGACGGTAAGGGGTTAAGCCCGCCGTCCCCTGCGCGAAATTCAAGTTGACGAATGGAATTATCCTGTCAACTTGACCGGACGGTCTTGGATAAAAACCTACCACTAAAAACGATAACACGATCCGAATGGAATCAGAAAAAATTAACACCAAGTAACGAAAACAAAACGCAAAGTGTCCATTCATCAAAAAGAGCATACAATTCGTTCGCATCAAAAAGTATACGACCAGACTGCAAGAGTAAACAGTACAATTCACTGTTTACAATCCGACCGATACCGAATGGTTCCTAACTTAACAACTAAAAAAAAAAAATTAAATTGTCTATGAATTGTCAGGATCGACAGCAGATTCGACCCTTTCCAACCCTTCGCCATCTCCGGCACCCACCCCTCCACCGGCTTCATCCTCTTCCGGTTCCGGTTCCTGAATATCCGTCAGGACACCGTGGTAAACATCCTTGTAAATGTCGAAGCCAAGGGAGAGTGGCTTCTCAACCTTCAGCAAAACTTCAACTTGACGAATGGCCTTGTAAAAGCCGTCCTCATGTTCCGCCACCAGGCTATCGTTCAGCGAGGTTATCTTGTCCTCAGCCGCCTTCAGGTCGGCACGCACCTTCTTTAACTCGGTGTGCAGCTCCACCGTCCGGCCCTGAAGTTTTTCTTCTACCTCCCTCAACCTCGCAACGTCTTCCTTCAACTGCCTCTGACTCACTTTAGCAACGGCTTTCGCCTTTCGTTCGTCCTCAAGCAGTTGGGTCGTCTCCTGAAGTTTCTCGGCCGACCGTTTCTTCTCGTCCTCCAAAGCCTTTTTGGCGCCCGCCAGCTCCTCCACCACGACCTTCGCTTTTTTCTCCTCCTCAATCAACATCTTCTTCACCTCGCCCGAGCCCCGAACATCCCCATGTTCGCGTATATAGTCAATCATGGCAGCCGTCCGGTTAGCCATCTCGGACACAGAGTCTAGCATGACTCTGCCCGGTAAGGACTCCAGCAGAGCAACATAGGCCGGCCCTCGATTAAAATCGATAAACCGGCTCACATTGTAATCAGGGCTAAATATCCCACCCGGCAAGGGTGCGACCGGCTCTTTCCCTTCACGACGATGCCTTTTTGAGGAAGATTTTCCCCCTTTCCGTGACTTCCTCTTCCGATGCCCCGACGTGGTCACGGGCGCCGACTCAGAGGCCACTTCAACAACGGGGGTGGCGGTAGCCGGGGCGGCCAAATTGACGAGGGGCGTATTCTTGGTGGGGGGAGGGACCTGAGTACCCTCTCCCAGAAGGGCGGCTGCATTAGTGCTTCCGCTCGCCCCAATGGTCGGCCCTCGAACGGCAACAGTTACTCGGGCAGGAGGAGGCTTCATAGGAGGCGGAACATCTTGGCTGGGCCCAGAACTGGCGGCACGGGCCGTTGCTTTCTTTTTCATAGAGAGAAAATTGGATTGGCGGGGTCCGGGTGTCGCCATGCAATCTGAAGGAAAACGGAAAATTCAGCTAAGTTATAACCCTCATAAAAGAAAAACATGGAATAAATCACATACCGAGCGCTCTCTGAAGGGATACAGTCGACCAGGCAACGAGCGGGGACGCGGCGAGAGAGGGTGTCAATCACGTCCACCACGCAGAAATCTTCCATCTCCAACTCTCGTTTGGAAAGGGCCTCCATCTTTCTTGGATTTTCCGTCCAATACAATGGAAACAAGGGGAAGCCGTCCTTGTCAAAAAAGTCAGAACAGCCGGCATCCGCTATGACCACTTTAAAAAATTGGTCCTTGAAATTTTTGAAGGACTCGGCATACGGCTTGAACAGGGTGCGCTTTCCCACGGAAGATAGAGACACCAAACCTCCCTTCGGAGGAGGCCGAACATTGAAATAGTGGAGGAAGGACCGAACGGTCGGCGCAACACCGATCACCATGCACTCTACCCCAAAGGCTTGAATAGTAGCCCAAGAGTTAGGATGCAGTTGTGTGGGGGCGACATTCAACTCCCGCAGCACCCCGGCCTGAAAGTCAGTGAAAGGAACCCGAACGTGCAGCTGGGCGAACAAATTCGCATACATGAAGAAAAAGTCATCCGCGCTGGTGTCTTTCCCGTGACATACGCGTTCGTTTTCCCTACTAACGGCCACTCTCATCAAGCGTGTGTCCGCCGTATCTCTCACCAAATATGATCGGGCTACCCAATCCTGGAGAGCTATACGCGAAATGCTGGACGGTTGAGTATTCGTGTCAAACCCGACCCAGTCATACCCATCCACCCGAGGAAGGCCTCCCACCGGAACCAAGGGAACCGGATCCACGGTCAAGCCCCCTTGCAATAAAAAGAGGGGGGCTCCATGGAATATCCGCCCACTTATAACCGGGGCGGAGGACCCCTGGGCCACGGTCACCGCATTCGCTAAGCCAGATGGCACAGCCGAATCCTCCTCCACTGTCCGGTCCGCCGATGACGAACCACTGGCGGTGGAGCCAGACGAACCAGTCGACAACGAACCGATGCTGCTACCGCCCTCACCCGCGCCCCCGCCGCGACCCGACGATTCCAGAGAAGACTCAACGCACACAACCACCATTTTATTACCTGGGCAAATGCAAACAAATAAGGCTCAGAAGGAAGAAAAGGTGTAGTCGTAGCAGTAGTCCTACCCCTATTTATAGAAAATTTTTTCAAAAATCCATTTTCAATCTCCACCATTCATCTTAACCACGTTCAACGCTCCAGATCCATCCGACGCTTCATCTCCCACCCACGATCTTGCCACGTGTCTTTTCCCGCCTAAAACCAACCCCTACCTTACACACGGTCCCGATGCTCTTCTGAACGACACACCCACCTATAAAACCCTTCGGCCCCTACCGACGCCTCGGGCTTGGGGGACTTGTGTACCATACGCAGCCGGCCAGACATCCAGGCTGATCTCAACGGCCAGAATAACCTAAGCCTTGAAGAATTCCCACTAACGCACGATCGGTTTACGTAACCGGACACAAGTCAGCTCATAAGG
>NW_014544133.1:201208-204194 GCF_000741045.1 Vigna radiata var. radiata | reverse complement strand
ATAAGGGTGCCTAGCCAACTAAGTAGCTAGGACGGCCGTCGACCGACCACTGTTAGCTTCTCCCTGTCTTCGCGAAGCCTGAATAACCTAAACGACGAACCACATTCTGCTGTCGTGTCCGCATGACTGTCAATAGTCAGGACCGGACGCTAACCGGTGCGAATGAGATTTATTTGGTTGTGAACTACTCGTTACACACAGAGACGGCCGTCGGATGCCCGTCCGGTGCAAGTCATTGAAAGTCTTGTGAGCAGCGTAACACTAAGGTAAAACCAAATTAACCTCAACAGGCTTGCGATTGGGCCTTGATTAAGATTCCACTAATCACTGGCCCATAGAAAAAACTATAAATAAAAGTCAAAGGTATGAAGTAGAGGGTTACATTTAATGCGCATTTATTTCACTTTTTCTCTCTCTATCACTAACTTCTAAAAACTAAACATTGACTTGAGCGTCGAAGTGCTTTTAGCAGGTACCCGACCGGGCACGCCAGGAAGACAGCGCGGACGGTGAACGCCAGGAGGATCAGGGCGGACGGTAGTGAAGGATTCGGACTGACCCATACCAACAAAGCAGAAACTATAAGAATATAAGATAAAATTGTAAACGAGGAAAGATTAGAAAGAGCCTAGATTGAGTCACATAGAGCTTTGTCCTTAAAGAGAAAACACTTCTTTTGCATAGGGTAAGGCAAAATGTTATGTGCTTCTATCCCAAGATACAATAACTTGTCAGATCGATCAAGTTGAGCGAAGGATCTCTAAACCTTATGAACACCAATGTTTTAAATAAAAACACAAAACAAAAGACTTTGAAAATAGTTTTATATAAGTTTTTCTTTTATTGTGCTTTTCGCTCATGAAAATACATAGTATTTATAAGGTTTAAACCTCTTTTTGGTCCCTCAGTTATAAGCGGATGTTCATTTTAGTCCCCATTTTTAAAAATGTAAATCTTTGGTCCCTAAGTTATAAAAATGTATCAAATGAGTCCTTTTTTAACTTGAAATACTATTTTTGGTTGTTTCTTAACAACTGCTACATCTTTAGATTGCTCTGATTTGTTTCTTAATAATAACAACACTTTAGATTGCTCTTTGTACTTTGACCATGAACATCAAAAAAGGACTCATTTGATACATTTTTTATAACTTAGGAATCAAAGGTTTACATTTTTAAAAGCGGAGACTAAACTGAACATCCGCTCATAACTTAGGGACCAAAAAGAAGTTTAAACCTATTTATAAATACAAGATAATATAAGAGTAAATTATAATAAATCGGATGAAATAAAATAGTAATTCATAATAAGGTTACAATCATTAACCCATAAAACTAATAATCCATAAAATATTACAAAACTTAGGATAAATTATTATTTTTTAAATTATATTAAATGCTTCTAATAATCTCCACATAATTTAAAAAATAAAATAAAGCAATATATGTCATCATTTAATGTAAAATATTTTATTCAAGCATAATGAACATTGTTGATGGATCGGTAAATGTACCGAATCGCATAAGTGTTAAGACTCCGACAAGTGTACCGAATCGTATCAAGTAATATAAACGGTAAGACCGAGTATCGTTTTTCCTAGAGACTCGTTGGCCTAGACTGTCATGTGATTTGTTGATTATTTAAGACTTGATAAACTAAATTTGATATTTAGAATGCAAAACAGAAAATAAACATGCATGCAAAGGTTGATCAACTGAACAAAAGATTATGCAGGTGAAAGATATATGGATGAATTGTGTTGTTGGGGTTTTCGATTTCATCCTATCCACTCTTATGTATTTACGAATTCTACTCTTTCATTAATGTCAATGCCACTTTCTAATTTACCCTAAACCCGATGTTGCGGTGAAGAGAGCCTACTCCTAATTACTAGTTTACAATGTCTTGTTTCCCTAACAATTGATCATGCATTACATTCGCACAGAAGCTTAAAGGCAATCGGTCCTCCTATCCCTATGTCTAGGTAATATTGCTCCCGAGAGAATTTCCCCATGTCTAGATTTCCTCATATGTGTTCATATCAACAAAATCAATGATCATGCAATTGAATGAGTTAAATAAAGCATGCATAGAGTATAGAGGAAAAAATTTAATAATTAATGAAGTAAAGCATATAAATTAAGTATCAATTCAATACTTGAGAGTTTCAAACGATTACATCGTTTCCCCAACAACAATGGAGGTTTAGTTCAGCATAGACATGGTGAAACTAGATGAAAACAATGAAAAGAATGAAAGATAAAACCCTAAGCTTTGTAGATCAGAGCTTTCGCATCCAAAATCCGCCTCCTAGGGGTGAAGAGAGTGTTTTTGCGCCTCTTTCTGTCAAAAGATACCCTCTCTGGATCGTGTAAATCAATATATAGTTAATTAAAGTTAGCAGAAATTGGCCCAGGCCCAAGAGACTAGCGCTCAGCGCTGGATTACCGCTTAGCGGTAGGCGCGGTACTCATAAATGTTGTTCAGCGTTGACTGATAACGGTCTAAAAACCGTTAGTTTTACACTTGAAATTGATATCAAATCACACCCTTTATGGCTTATAATAGCTTAAAATCATGCAAAACACTTTAGTTTGGTTTCAAGAGAGTCAAAAGTGATTTTAGAGATATTATGCTTGTTTTTACATTGTTTTGGTAGGATTTAATGAGAATTGAATGATGGAAGTGAAGAAGGAAGGACTTAGACTCAAGAAGGGATGAGAAAAGATGAGAAGAAGGAGTCACATCCACTTCTCAGTGTCATTTCCAGCGCTGAGCGGTGGCTTTCAGAATCTTCCAACGTTGAGCGTCTGATGAAGGTTGAAAAATAGTTATTTTCATATGTCAATTTGGACCGAATTACGCCCTTTACTACTTGGAATGAGCCTAGAATCAAGCAAAACTCAATAAATGAGTCTGTAGAGAGACAAAAGCTGCTTTTAACAATTTATGCTTGCTTTGCATTGTTTTGTAGCTATTTTTGAGA
>NW_014544133.1:196978-200313 GCF_000741045.1 Vigna radiata var. radiata | reverse complement strand
TAGGGATAGGGGTAGGACGATCAATTGCGCTAACTTCTGTTTATAATGTAGTATTAATTACTAGGGGAGGCTAGGGATAGAAAACCAGTAATTAATATTAGGCCCTTTTTGCCGAGGGATCGGGTTAAGGGGAGGCTAAGAAAGTCGCATAACAATTAATTAATCAAACTAATATTCAATAGGAGTAGGTAAGAGAGAGCGAATTAGATGAAATTGTGAACCCCCAACAACATCCATTCATCCCTTATTTTCGTTTGTCAATTAAATCAACTTTATTTTGCATGCTAATATTTTTGTTCTCAAATCCAATTTATTAATTTTTATTTTCAAGTCCTATTATTTTAATTCACGCGAAAGAGAACGCTATTCGAGTCTCTTGGGAAAACGATACTTGGTCTTACTAATTATATTACTTGTACGATTTGGTATACTTGCCAATTTGTCAACAAGTTTTTGGCGCCGTTGCCGGGGACTCGAGGTTTATTTTTCTAGTAGTGTGGATTAATTGAAGTTGACTTGATTTAATGTTATTTTTATTTTTGTTCTAATAAATGTTTTCTAGGGTTTTGTGCCTAATTTTTGCAGAATGCAGTTTAAACAAGAATTTGATTATATGGGCACTCAATTCCACCAAAATGATTTCAACATACATCAAAGCCAATTGGGGCAACATTCCTCTTCGCGAAAAGAAACGTTAGGGGAAGTTAAAGAACGTTTACGATAGGAACTATTTTCTGTACCAAAAGAAACATTGGGGGAAGTCCAACAATTCTTGCGGCAGAACTTATTCTCTGTACCAAAAGAAACGTTGGGGGAAGCCCAACAACGTTTACAACAAAAACAATCCCCTGTGCGCAAAGAAACATTGGGGGAAGACAAAGAACGTTTATTGCAGGAACAACATTCTCATGCGTTGAAGTCTCTGGGTATTATTAGGGTTAATACTGAAGTTAACCCTAAGGAAGAATGTCAAGCTCCTATCTTTGAGGATGACAAGAGAAGATAAAGGAAGATGAGATAACAAAGGTCTTGAAGTCTCTGGGCATTATTANGGTTAATACTGAAGTTAACCCTAAAGAAGAATGTCAAGCCACTATCTTTACAAATGATAATGTTGTCAAGGAGGAAAAGACAGAAGAAGAAGAGCTAGAGATGTATAGAGGACATAGAAACAGAAAAGTTGAATAAGAGTGAGAAGAAGGATGAGAAAGGAAAAGCAGTGGTTGAAAGAACAAAAGAAAAAAAATGTGAAAATAAAGAAAGAAAAGAAAAAGAAAAAGAGAAGGTTAAGGAAGGAGAAGGTTGAGAAAAAGAGGAAGAGAGGAAAGAAGAAAAGATCAAATGAAAAACCTCTTCCTCATAAAAAGAAAAATCATAGGAAAGGAAAGAAGTTCAAGTTGGCGATCTTCAAGAAATTGGAGATTAAAGTTCCTATGGTTGAAACATGGAAGCATGTGCTTGGTATTCTCAACTTTATGAAGAAATTCAGCAACAGAAGAAAAAGAAAAGAATATCAAGAAAGGGGAGTATCAACACTTACTGATGGGTGTTTGATTTGATTTTATTTGATTTTATTTGATTTTTTGTGATTTGATTTTATTTTATTTGATTTTATTTTATTCTATTTTATTTGATTTGATTATATTTTATTTTATTTTATTTCATTTTATTTGATTTGATTTGATTTTATTTTATTTGAGTTGATTTGATTTGATTTGATTTGATTTTATTTTATTTTATCTTATTTTTATTTGATTTGATTTGATTTTATTTTACTTTATTTTATTTTATTTTAATTTATTTTATTTTTGGGTTATGCACTGCTTCTGATAGCAGTAATGATTAACATCTACTGAGGGATGCTAAATATTTTAAATTCACTGATGGATTCCAGGAAGGCACACCTACTGATGGGTGTTGAAAGGTAGTGCGCTTACTGACAAGTGCCAACCAGGTTTGGGTCAGGCTCGTGACGTTAAACAAGCGCTACTAGGAGGCAACCAATAATTTCTTCTTACACTCTTGCATTTTAAATTCTTAGAATAGGTTGAATTTTAATCTTGGTGTGTATTCTTGGCTTTACTGCTTTTTCTGAAAATGTTTAACTGACTGATGTGCATGATGGATCTATTTGATTATTATTTAATGTGGATGAGAATTGAGTTGCAATGCATGTTGATATCCAGGAAATAGATGTGTGATGAAGTTATGGTTGTGGTCATGATGCTAGGCGGGGTGCATGAATGAGTTTTGTGTGAGAAAGCATGTGTGTGAGAGTTTGAGCTCCAGAGTTTTTATTGTTGTATGCATTGTTCACAGGAAAATATTGATGATATTGCCTTAATCTTGATGATCGATTGAATTGCATGTGAATGTCATATGATCAAGGCCATTTTTTTAAAACCCTTCTCTTGCCAAATTTTCACCCAAAGTGCTTGAAATATTATACCCTTTTTTGAACCTTAGCTTTAAACAGTATATGAACCCTTGTTTTGAAGTTCTTTACCTTGAGTTGGGATGAGCTTAATTGTATGTGATGAAAAGGTTCAANTTTGGGGTNNTANNGGGGAAAATTGAAAAAGCAAGTAAAAGGCATTGAGCTCAATTGTTGTGAAAAGAGAAAAATTCATGAGAAAAAGAAAAGAAAAGAAGAAAAGCATGAAGACGAGCTCAATGAAAAAGAAAAGAAAAGGGAAGAAGTTGGGAATGAGAAATTTTGGTGAGAGAGTTGTGCTTAATTGTGGAATATTTTGATAGTTCTCTTGACTCAAGGATTTTGCATTCTAGAAAAACCAATTTTTCTTGTTAACCCAACCTCATTACAAGCCTTGAAAAGTCCTTTTCATGACATTTACATGTAAAGATGTTGATTATTTGAGATGAATGACAATTTTGTTTCATATGACTTGTGAACAATAGAAAGTTGGAGTGTCACCTTAAACACTTGAGTGATTGAGTAAAACACTTGCTTGGTATGAACTGTTAATTCTCATGAGTGCATTTTTGCTTGGTGGATTGGTCATTCATAATGTATAACATCTGTTGTGCAATCTCTAGATTGAAAGCATGCATGCATCTTAGTTTGGAATTCACTGAGAATATTGAATTGAGTAGTTTTGTCATGTACCTTGGGATTGTTGAGGCATTGGATGAAAAAGTATAAAGCCAAGTTTTTTTTTGTTTTGCTTGAGGACAAGCAAAGTTCTAAGTTTGGGGTTGTTGATGAAGGTTGAAAAACAATTATTTTCATATGTCAATTTGGACCGAATTACGCCCTTTACTACTTGGAATGAGCCTAGAATCAAGCAAAACTCAATAAATGAGTCTGTAGAGAG
>NW_014544133.1:190280-192693 GCF_000741045.1 Vigna radiata var. radiata | reverse complement strand
ATGGTGAACTAATCCCTTTGTTGTTGGGGAACAATGTAGTCCTTTTGAAACTCTCTTGTATCAAATTTCTTATTATATTCATATGCTTTTATTATCAATAGTTTGAGTTTTCTTTTCTGCGGATAGAACTTGCATCATTTAACTCATTTGGTGTCATGATCTTTGATTTTGCCGATAAGTGAACGTACGGGGAAATCTAGAACTGGGAGAATTCTCTTGATTATGAAATACTACCTAGGAATAAGAGTAGGACGATCAATTGCTTTAAGCTTCTGTGATTAATGCATTAGTAATTACTAGCGAGACTAGGAATAGTAAACTAGTAATTATAGTAATAGGATCTTTTCACCGAGGAATCGAGTTTAGAGTAATATAGAAAGTTGCATGAACAATGATAATAAAGCGAATTTAATAAGAATAGTAGATGTAAGAGAGTGGATAAGGATGAAATTGTAAACCCCAACAACTCAATTCATCCATATCTTAATTTCCCAATTGATCAAGTTTGCATTTGCATGTTTAAATTCGGTTTTTGCATTACAACTAAAAATTATTTTTCTTTCAAGTCTTATGCAATCAATTCACATGAACGTCTAGGCCACTGAGTCCTTTGGGAAACGATACTTGGTCGTACCATAAATTATTACTTGATACGATCTGGTACACTTGCCAGGGTGTAAACAAGTTTTTGGCACCGTTGCTAGGGACTCGTGGTTTAACTTTTCAAGTAGTGTGAATTTGATTCAATTTGACTTTGTATATATTTTTTTTTGTTTTATTTTTATAAAAAGTGCTTTTAGGGTTTTTGTTTCTTGTGTTTGCAGGAAGCAATTCAAATCAGAAGCAAGAAAAGTCAACCTCTTCTTGAAGGATTGAGTGATAGGAAGGGGAATAAAGTCAGACGTCTGTATAGAGATCTATTCCCTTCTCCTGAAAGGCTATTACAACCCTCATCGGAGGCATCTTCGCAAAGGACAAAAGAGATGACAGAGCAAGCTCCTCCTAGACGTACTCTTGCAGATGCGTCAAATGTCGTTGGCCCGTTGCACTTTAATAGTATTGCCATGCCAAGGGACAACACAACTAACATGGTGATGAATCCTGCGTTAATCCATCTAGTGCAGAGCAACCAATCTCATGGGTTGTCAAATGAGAATCCATATGATCATTTGACAATGTTCAATGAAATTTGTAATACAGTAAAGATGACTGGAGTTTCAGACGACAGGATCAAACTCAGTTTGTTCCCTTTTATCATTAGGAGGCAACGCTAAGTTGCGGTTAAATTCCTTCCCAAAAGGAAGCTTCACAACATGGGAAACTGTGGCATCTAAATTTTTGAATAAATATT
The DNA here is from genome assembly GCF_000741045.1 of Vigna radiata var. radiata. Lineage (NCBI taxonomy): Eukaryota > Viridiplantae > Streptophyta > Magnoliopsida > Fabales > Fabaceae > Vigna > Vigna radiata. The sequence goes on along the minus strand of NW_014544133.1, from coordinate 191,342 downwards.
TTCCACAGTCGAAGATTACCCAAGGAAAGTTGGAGATTTCATCCTTCAAATATGGCATGGAGGAAACTCTTGGATAGGCATGGGATAGGTTCAAAAGCTTGCTAAGAAAGACACATGTTCATGGGTTTGATAAAACAACTTTGGTTCTTGCATTCCTTGGAAGCCTTAGTACGCAGTCTAAGATGATGTTAGACGCTTCAGCTGGAGGCGATATTAAAAGAAAGACTAAGGATGAGGCTTATGATTTAATTGAAAGCATGGCTGCAAACGAGCAAGAGACTCTTAATGAAAGGGGCACAATAGTGCAAAAGAGGGGAGTTCTCCATCTACCTACTGAAGATGCATTATTAGCTCAAAATCAACTCTTAACTTAGAAAATTGATAACTTGTCAAAGATTCTTGCTCAACTTCCAAAGGAGATAAGAAATGTGTCTCAAGCTCAACAACTCTGTGACTTTTGATTATTGTTTTTATCTTTTATTCCAAAACTATGTTTTAGTTGCATTGTAGGATTTGAGTGTTGCATGTGAGAGGGGAAGTGCATAAAATTGAAATTTTAGAGTTGAAATTAAGTGTTATAGGTCATGAAAACATGCAAGGAAAACATGAAAAGGGGGAAGTGATAACGGTTTAAAAACCCTTATTTTCATGCTTAAATATGATATCAAAGCACACCCTTTATTGCTTAGAATGAGCTTAAAATCAAGTAAAACACTTAGTTGACTCATGTGAGAGTCAATAGTTGGTTTTATAGATATTATGCTTGTTTTTGCATTGTTTTGCAGGGTTTTGATGTGAATTGAAGATGGAAGTGAAGCAAGGTAGAGTTAGACTCATGAAAGAAGTAGAAAAAGGATGAAAAGAAGAATCAAGTGAACCGCTTAGTGATGAAGGTTGAGAAACAGTTATTTTCATATGTCATTTTAGACCAAGTTACTCCCTTTACTGCTTAGAATGAGCTTAGAATCAAGCAAAACTCAATAAATGAGTCTGTAGAGAGTCAAAAGCTATTTTTAGCGATATTATGCTTGTTTTGCATTGTTTTGTAGCATTTTTGAGAAA
>NW_014544133.1:168114-189355 GCF_000741045.1 Vigna radiata var. radiata | reverse complement strand
GTATTAATTGCTAGGGGAGGCTAGGGATAGCAAGCTAGTAATTAGTATTAGGCTCTTTTCGCCGAGGGATCGGGTTAAGGGTAGGCTAAGAAAGTTGCATGACAATTAATTAATCAAACGAATAATTCAAGAGGAGTAAATAAGAGAGTGTGGATAAGATGAAATTGTAAACCTCCAACAACTCCATTCATCCATTGTTTTCTTTTTTCAATTGAATCATTCTCTTTATTGCATGTTCATATTTTTATTCTCCTACACAATTATTTAATTTTTATTTTCAAGTCTTCTTATTTTAATTCACGTGAACGAGAAAGCCTTTCGAGTCTCTTGGGAAGAACGATATTGGGTTTTACCAATTATATTACTTGAACGATGTAGTACGCTTGCCAATCTGTCAACAAGTTTTTGGCGCCGTTGCCGGGGACTCGAGGTTTACTTTTTCTAGTAGTGTGAATTGATTGAATTTGACTTGATTTTATGTTTATTTTTATTTTTGTTCTAATAAATGTTTTCTAGGGTTTTGTGCCTAATTTTTGCAGAATGCAGTTTACACAAGAATTTGATTCCGTAGGCACTCAATTCTACCAAAATAGTTTCAACCACTGGTGGGGACCTCATTCAAACTTGTATCATAGCCAATTTGGGCAACATTCCTCTTCGCGAAAAGAAACGTTGGGAGAAGCTAAAGAATGTTTATTGCAGGAACAACACTCTTGGGCGTTGAAGTCTCTGGGCATTATTAGGGATAATACTGAAGTTAACCCTAAAGAAGAATATCAAGCCACTATCTCTAAAAATGATAAGGTTGTTGAGGAGGAAAAGATAAAAGAAGAAGAGATAGAAATATATGAGGAGAAAATAAAAGAAGAAAAGAAAGAGGAAATAAAAACAGAAAAAGTTGTTGCTGCGAAAAAGATAGAGGAGATAGAAACAGAAAAGTTGAGTGAGATTGAGAAGGATGATGAGAAAGGAAAAGTAGTGGTTGAAAGAAAAGAAAAAAAATGTGAAAATAAAGAAAGAAAAGAAAAAGAAAAAGAGAAAGCTAAGGGAGGAGAAAATTAAGAAAAAGAGGAAGAGAGGAACGAAGAAAAGATCATATGAAAAACCCCTCCCTCATAAAAAGAAATATCATAGGAAGAAAAATAAATTTATATGCTTCATGGAGATCTTCAAGAAATTGGAGATCAAAGTTCCTATGATGGAGACATGGAAACAAGTGCTTGGTGTTATCAACTTTCTGAAGAGATTCAGCAGGAAGAAGAAAAACAAAAGAACATCAAGCAAAGGGGAGTATCAACACTTACTGATAGGGGTTTGAACTCCACCGGGTCAAGCTAGTGACGTTAAAGAAGCGCTATTGGGAGGAAACCCAGGTTTTATTGCTTTATCTTTTGACTTTTGCATTTTAAATTTTTAGAATAGGTTGAATTTTATTTTTTAGTGTGTATGCTTGGCCTAAATACTTTTCTGAAGATGTTTGATTGACTAATTTGCATGATGAGGCTATTTGATGATGATTTGATGTGATTGATAATTGAGTAGTGTTGCATGTTGATAGCCAGTGAAACTTATGTGTGATGAATTATGATTGTGGTTATGATGCTAAGCAGGATGTATGAATGAATATTGTGTGAGAAAGCATGTTTTGTAAGGTATTGAGCTCCAAAAGTTTTTATTGTTGTATGCATTGTTCACGGGAAAACATGAATGATATTGCCTTAATCTTGATGATTGATTGAATTGCATGTGAATGTCATATGATCAAGACCATTTTTGAGAACCCTTCTCTAGCAAAATTTTCACCCAAAGTGCTTGAAAATATTATACCCTTTTTGAACCTTAGCCTTAAACAGGATGTGAACCCTTGTCTTGAAGTTCTTTACCTTGAGTTGGGATGAGCTTAATTGTATGCGATGAAAAGGTTCAAGTTTGGGGTTGTATGGGGGAAAATTGAAAAGCAATTGTAAAGCATTGAGCTCAAATGTTGAAAANGAAAAATTCATGAGAAAAAGAAAAGAAAAGAAGAAAAGCATGAAGATGAGCTCAATGAAAAAGAAAAGGGAAAAAGTTGGGAATGAGTGAGATTGGTGAGGAAGAGAGTTGTGCTTAATTGATGAATATTATTATAGCTCTCTTGATTCAAGGACTTTGCATTCCGGAAAAACCAATTTTTCTTGTTAGCCCAACCTCATTACAAGCTTTGGAAAAGTCCTTTTGATGGCATTTGCATGTAAAGATGTTGATTGTTTGAGATGAATGGCAATTTTGTTTCATGTGACTTGTGAATAATAGAGAGTTGGAGTGTTACCTAAACACTTGAGTGATTGACTGAAACACTTGCTTGGTATGGATTGTTAATTTTCATGAGTGCATTTTTGCTTAGTGGATTGGTCATTCATAATGTGTAACATCTGTTGTGCAAACTCTGGNTTGAAAGCATGCATGCATCTTAATTTGATTTCACTAAAGTTTTGAGATTGAGTAGTGTTTGTCATGTACTTTAGGAGTGTTGAATCATTGGATGAAATAGTATAAAGTCAAGCTCTGTTTTGTTTGTTGTTTTGTTTGTTTTGCTTGAGGACAAACAAAGTTCTAAGTTTAGGGTGGTGATGAAGGTTGAAAAACAGTTATTTTCATATGTCATTTTAGACCAAATTACTCCCTTTACTGCTTAAAATGAGCTTAGAATCAAGCAAAACTCAATAAATGAGTCTGTAGAGAGTCAAAAGCTATTTTTAGCGATATTATGCTTGTTTTGCATTGTTTTGTAGCATTTTTGAGAAATTGAAGAATGGAGTTGAAGATGAAGGTCTTAGACTCAAGAAAAGGAATGAAAGGTTGAAGATCAAACGGTTGCAGTGCAGAAAAGTCAACCAGAATGCAGAAAAGTCAACCAGTCAACCAGGGATAGGGGTAGCAAGCCAGTAATTAGTATTAGGCTCTTTTCGCTGAGGGATCGGGTTAAGGGTAGGCTAAGAAAGTTGCATGACAATTAATTAATCAAACTAATAATTCAAGAGGAGTAAATAAGAGAGTGTGGATAAGATGAAATTGTAAACCCCCAACAACTCCATTCATCCATTGTTTTCTTTTGTCAATTGAATCATTCTCTTTATTGCATGTTCATATTTTTATTCTCCTACACAATTATTTAATTTTTATTTTCAAGTCTTAATATTTTAATTCACATGAATGAGAAAGCCTTTCGAGTCTCTTGGGAAGAACGATATTGGGTTTTACCAATTATATTACTTGAACGATTTGGTACGCTTGCCAATCTGTCAACAGCGTGGCTAGAGGGAAACCGCTGAGCGGTTAAATTGGATGCTGAGCGGTTATCTGTTAGGCTTGGGCTTCAATTCTGTTACTTTTTTGGTCTATAAATAGACCCAGTGCAATTCCCAAAGCAATCTTTTAGCAGACAGAGATGTCTAGAGCTGTTTTACACACCTTGGAGGAGGTTCCTTGGATGCTTAGGCTCTAATGTACCAAATTTAGGGTTTATTCTTCCATTCTTTCATTATATTTCATCTAGTTTCACCATGTCCATGGTGAACTAAACCCTTTGTTGTTGGGGAATAATGTAATCTTTTGAAGCTCTCTAATGAAGACCTGCTATGGGTAGAAGACCGTGAGATGTGGCTCCAATCAGCAAGCCATCCGAGATGCAGAAGAGTGTAGCGAAAATGGATGTGTATTGTGGTGTTTGAAGTGTTCGCGGTGATGAGAGGTGTTTAGGTGAAACCTCGCAGCTCAGAAAGCCTTCCTACCGAGGAAGGAAGCTAGATGAATGAGAGAAGAAGTAGAAACTTCAGAGAGACTTAGGAGCAAAGTAGCTGGAAAACAATTTCTGCATCATTTCACTAAGCTCAAAAGTGAGTAATACAAAGAGGAGGCCCTCTTATTTATAGGGAAGATGGGCCTCTTTTTTGAAATCAAATGCTTCCTAAATTCAATTGAAATTCCTAGAAGATGCACCCATTCACTCCAACAATTCCCACGCTGCTGTCTAGGTCATTTACTCACGTGGGAAAGCATTCTATTTTCCACCGCTGGGCTACTTTGGGGTTTAGGCTGGGCGCACCTCTGAATTAGCCATCTGCAAGCCAATCTTTAAGTTCTTTTTTGGTCTCATTTTGCTGCCTTCTACTTCTTGGATGGCTCACTCAAAGTTTCCAAGCTTTATTTAGGCCCTACAAAACAAAGTAAGCATGTTTTAGTTAATCCTTCCAAGACTTTAGAGAAAGGAAGCCAAGAAAGTTTTAGAAAGTCCTTCTTTAACTTCCCTTTTTTAGTCTTAGCTTGAGTTGCTACTTCTTTGAGTGGAATTCCCTAAATGGGTTTCCATCACTCTCTTATATAAAAAATTCTTATTTTCTTTATATGCATGCATATGCTTATATTATCAATTATTGGGTTCCTTACCTTTGCTTAATGCTTTTATCGTTTAACTCATTCGGTAAATTTTATTTGTCTTTATTGATACGGAGACATACAGTAATGTCATGAACTGGGGCAAGTTCCTTGATTATGATAATTGATAACGGTTGAAAAACAGTTATTCTCATATGTCATTTTAGACTAAATTACACCCTTTAAGACTTAGAATGAGCTTAGAATAAAGTAAAACCCAATAAATGAGTCAGTTGAGAGTCAAAAGCTGTTTTTACCGATATTATGCTTGTTTTGCAGCATTTTTGATGGAAGTGAAGAATGGAGTTGAAGATGAAGGTCTTAGACTCAAGACAGAGGAAGAAAACTGAAGAAAAGAAGAGTCTAGGAACCGCCCAACGACAAAATTCACCGCTGGGCAGTCCAATGCGAGGAAGTGGCACCAGGCGTGGACGTTGGGCGGATTTGTGACTATGGCAAACCGCCGGGCGACAACCCCCCACCGCTGGGCGGTGGCACGATTATGAGCAAACCGCCGAGCGGCATAAGTTTGGCGTCGGGCGGTTGTCTGCTGGGCTTCGACCTGTTTTCTGTGACGCTCCTCATCTATAAATAGCCCTGAAAGTTTGCATAACAATTAAATAACGAAGCAAATTAAACAAGAGGAGTAGATAAGAGAGAGCGGATAAGATGAAATTGTAAACCACCAACAACTCCATTCATCCATAGTCTTTTTCTTGTCAACTGAATCAACCACATTTGCATGTTTATTTTGTTTTTTTTGCATTCCCACCAATTAATTTTCTTTACAAGTGTTACGATTTCAATTTACACGAACGATAAGGCCTTTTCGAGTCTCTTGGGAAGAAAGATATTGGGTTTTACCGATTATATTACTTGAAACGATCTGGTACACTCGCTAGTGAGTCAACACTAATACCGCCTAGAGATAGGGGTAGGACGATCAATTGTATTTTGCTTCCGTTTATCATGCATTATTAGTTATTAGGGAAGCTAGAGATAACAAGCCAATAACTAGTAATAGGCTCTTTTCGCCAAGAGATTGCGTTTATTGTAGACCAAGAAAGTTTGCATGACAATATGATAAATAAGCAAATTAAATAAGAAGAGTAGATATAAGAGGGTGGATAAGGTGAAATTGTAAACCCCAACAACTCCATTCATCCATAGTTTCTTCTAGCCAATTGATTCACTATATTTTGCATGTTTAATTTCCTCTTGCATACAAAACCTAAATTTAATTCTTTTCTCAAGTCTTAAGCGATTGGTTTACATGAAAGTTAAGGCTTAAGAGTCCTTTGGGAAACGATACTCGGACTTACCTGTTTTATATTACTTGATAATGATCTAGTACACTTGCCAGGGACTTAAGAGGAAGAAATTTTTAACGCTCACCGCTCAGCGGTAAGCCAACGCTGAGCGGTGGCGTCACAAACTTCAACATGGGCTTTTTAAAAGCTCAGCGTTGGAGGCCCATCTGCACACTTTTAAATCTCGCTAGGGTGCGCCCAAGTGTTCTCCACAGATCTCCATACTTTGCTTTCATTCTAAAGAGCTTTTCAAAGGGTTTTCCTTCACTTTTTCAGTCACCCACTCTATTAAACTCCATAGTTCTTCACTTTTCCACCATTCCATTGAGAAAGTTTGGGGTTTCTGGTGAGAGCATTGCATTGGAGAAGCATCCATCATCATTCACAGAGTATTTGCAAGCAGTTAGGGTATCTCCACTCAAGTAAGTCATGCAATTTCATTCTTAGGGTTTCTTGAATTGAAATTTGTTGAAGAACATGTGTAGATTAGGGCTTTTGATTTTTATGCATGATTTGATGAAATAGAAACATTTTGCATCGATTAAATTGCATGATTTTGGTCTGGAACTGAGTTATTTATGATTGAGTGGAGATTGGAGTCGGTTAGGCACGATTTTTAAAGTTTTCCCGTCACCACCGCTGAGTGGTCAGCTAACGTTGAGCGGTGGGCGACAGTGTTGGTTTTTTCCTTAATTGTGATGATGCAGGTGGCGCTGAGGGGCCCTATTTTGGCCTTAGTGCTGGACAGTGCTAGAAAAATATATTTTTGATCATTTTCTAACCCTTGATGGTGAATTTTATGGTTTCTTGAATTGTATTTGATGTAGGAATGACATCATCTTCAAGGAGAATCAAGACCACAGGGAACAAGAGAAAGGAGCCAGAGAGGCCACAAAGATTTTATTCTTACAGGTTCCTTTCTAGGAAACATGAGCAACACTTCCTCGTGGTTCAAGAAAGGAGATTGTTGATGGAGAGAAAAGCCATATGGATTCCATAGTTGGCTCCTTAGTTTGTTGAAGAATTAAAAAGCAGGAATTGGGAGAAGTTGGCCACGTACCCCGCACCAGCTAATATTGAAGTGGTGAAGGAGTTCTATACTAATGCCTTGTTCAGAGGAGTGAACATGGAGAGGTATACCAGTTATGTTCGGGGGCAGATCATTAAATATGACCCTGAAACTATTAACAGCTTCTTGGGTACTGAGTGGGTTGGCGAATAGTGCCAGTATGGACTGAATTTTAGGGAGTGTTCATATTATGAGGACATTGAGAGGGTACTCTATGTTCTTTGAGGACATTTTCACAGGAACCCTAATGACGTGCCCATTAACATCAAGAGGGCGGATCTGACACCCCTGGCAAAATATTGGATGGCATTTACTCATGCCAATGTCCAGCCTTGCTCTCATGTTTATGATATTATTGTTCACAGGATCACGTTTATCTACTGTATGTTGAGGCAAATGAATGTTAACATTGGCGAGGTCATCGCTAATGAGATTGAGAGTTGTGCAGCTACTGTGAGCAGCAGGACACCATTGGGTCATCCTTCTCTGATTACATATCTGTGTCAGCAGGCTGGGGTGGATACTTCTATTCCACCATTTGAGAGGCCTAAGAAGGCCATAGATGTTGCCTACTACAGACAGTACTGTGGAGGAGATGAGGTGGCCGGACTAGTGCCTCGGAGACGGGCCAGGAGAGGAGCAGCTCAGTAGGATGAGCCTGCATAACATGCAGAGTCGTTCCAGATGAGGGACATGTACATGTCCATGATGGAGGCTAGGATGGAGTCTCTCCGCAGAGAGCAGGTGGCCACGGCTAAGATGATAATAGGCTTATATGACACACCACTGGTGCACAGGTGGACTATGGACGAGTTCCATAGTGCTATGGCTCGGCCTCAGGAGCATGCACAAGAGAGTAACCTCCTGAAACACTTGAGTGATAATAGAGAGAAGAGTGACCTCTTGAAACACTTGAGTGATTGAGTGAAACACTTTGCTTGGAAAGCATTGATGAATTTCATGATTACATCTGTGTTTAGTGGATTGATCATTCATAGAAATAGCATCTGCGGAGAATATGTGATTATGTGAACAATATGTGAACTAGAATGAATTAAAGCATGTATGCATCTTGATTAGATTTCATTGAAAAGCTGAATTGAGGAATCACTTGTTATGAAAGTTTTGAACTATTTTGATGATAGGTGGAAAGGCTAAGTTTTGTTTTGTTGTCTTGAGGACAAGCAAAATTCTAAGTTTGGGGTTGTGATAACGGTCTAAAAACCGTTAGTTTTACACTTGAAATTGATATCAAATCATACCCTTTATGGCTTAGAATGAGCTGAGAATCATGTAAAACAATTTAGTTTGGTTTCGAGAGAGTCAAAACTGGTTTTAGAGATATTATGCTTGTTTTTACATTGTTTTGGCAGGAATTGATGAGAATTGAATGATGGAAGTGAAGAAGGAAGGACTTAGACTCAAGAAGGAATGAGAAAAGATGAGAAGAAGGAGTCACGTCCACCACTCAGTGTTGGAAATGGCGTTGAGCGGTAGCTTTCAGAATAGCCCAACGCTGAGCGTCGACGCTGAGGGGAGAAGAGGAGAATCGTCCACCGTTGAGCACCAGAATTGACCGTTGAGCGTCCTACGATACTGAAGCCCATCGTTGAGCGGTGAAATGGATGCTGAACGTCTAACTTATGGGCCTGGGCCAAAATTCTGCTATTTTTCTCTATTATAAATAGACCCAGTGCGAATCAGAGAGACATCTTTTGGCAGAGAGAGACGTCAGAGCACCTTCTACACTCCTTGGAGGTGGCTTCTTGGATGCTAAGGCTCCAACTTACCAATTCTAGGGTTCACTCTTTCATTCTTTCCATTAATTCCATCTAGTTTCACCATGTCCATGGTGAACTAATCCCATTGTTGTTGGAACAATCGGTATCGTTCTGAGATAGAGTATGACGTAGCGGAATAAAACTTGGAGTAGCAGAAAGCGTGTTCGGTCACTTTTTTAAAAATAAATTAATCCGTTTTAGAAAATCAATTTTCTTTCAGAAAAATTATCGAACAGTTGATATGCGTAAAAGATAAAAAGTGTAGGGAATAGAAAATCACATGAGTAATTTTTATACTAGTTCGATTCAACAGAATCTACGTCCAGTCGTTAATCACTATAAAAAGTGATTAACAATTTCACTAAGAAAAGGGTTTTACTGATTACAACAGTAATGAATAATTTGTAAGATTGAACCTTCCTTCGACGAACGAACCGAAGGAAGAACACTCTGCCAACTCGAAGAGAACCGCTCCGGCAATCGACCAACGACTCGCGAGCTTCTCCTATTCACGAGACCAGGCAGAGCACCTTGCTAACTCGAAGAGAACCGCTCCGACAATCGACCAACGATACGCGAGCTTCTCCTATTCACGAGACCAAGCAAGGGAACTTTGAAATCTAGCTTCTGAGAACTTCCTCTGACAAATAGTATTTTGCTGAGCTTCTGTTAAAAAACGTTGCTTTTGAATTTCTCAGAATCCCTACATATAGCCATCTGCTCTGAATATCAAAGGTCAAGTCCCAATTGGCACGAATAATCAATTATTGTAAGTGATAAACGATTATTTAAGTCTGTTACATGTTTTTCAAAATGTGATAATCGATTATATGAGGTGATAATAGATTATTCCTGAATGACTTATGATAATCGATTATTGTTTCTCCATAATCGATTATTGTAGTTAAAAATGCAAGTTTTACAAAGTTTATAAGACTTTCCTACTACAATTAATTTCTACAAATTGCTTTTAAATAATTTTAAACTCTTCTTCAACTAAGACTTCTTGCAGCATCATCAAAACAATTGTCTTCAAGATTTACCAATACTCCTTATTGGTAACAATCTCCCCCTTTTTGATGATGATAAAAAAAATCAATGTTAAAAGCAACTTTGACTTACCTGCAAAACATACAAGCTAACAGACAACAATAGAGTTAGCAATACCTGTGTCAATTTATGCTTTCAAATATTCTCCCCTTTTTTTATCATAATCAAAAAAGGATAAATGTCAAAAGCTCCCCCTAAATATGATCTCCCCCTCAAATAAACAAAGTATGCATATAATTAAGAGATCATTTTATTTATGAAAAGAAGGATTACGTCATAAGAGGAAACATAAAAGACAAAATTTTAACAAGAAAACAACAAAGCATGTTAACATAGAACCTATATCTAAAACTTAGGACTAAGAGATCTTTCAAGAGATTGGATATTGAGATGATTCTCGATGTTAGATAGGCGAACATCAAGATCAAGAAATTCATCAACCATGTACTCATCAATAGATTGCTACCACTCATAAATCTCCTCAAAGTGTGTTCTTTGTGCTAGACTCATATCCTCTAATTTCTTAGATAACCTTGCAAAGTGTTCTTCCATAGAAGTTGAGGAAGAGGAGGGTATGTTGGATGGTCCAGCATCAAAAGGAGCAGCAACACTTTCTGGGTCAGCCATATGAGTATCGATGTCATCATTTTCATCTTCATCAGGATGGTCAGCATCTTTGTGGATAAGAACTCTTCCTCTAGTAATGAATCCCATCTGACGAAAGCTAGTATCTCCAATTTCCGAACCAACAGCTTGAATGGCTTGGACAAGTTCTCCTTCAATATTTACACCTTTGTACTCCAAAATTCTAGAAATAAGAAAAATACAGGGAAATTGATAGGAATGAGATTTCTTTGCTTTTACCATTGTGTCAGCAATGAGAGCAAGCCAATCGATGTGTATGTGATTTAGAATCCCATACAGAAGAAGCAGATCCTGCTCAGAGCATTGAGCATGGTTGGTTGCTCTAGGACATAGAATCCAGACAATCAAGTAGTGAATCATCCTTTCTTCAACTTTGAAACCACCAAAAAGCAATTGCCTTCGGTTGGTCTGCTGTTCAGGATGACGCAGGAAGGATTGGAAAGCCATCAACCTATTGAAATCTTGAAGTCCTAAATGAACTTTTACAGCATCATCCCAGATGGGAAGTTGGGCAACGTTGGTTCACACATCATCATCTAAAATTATGCGTACGCCCTTCACCTTAGTGGATATGATCCCATCTCGATATCTGAAGTTGAACTAGAAAACTCTTATGAGATCGGGATAAATGCAACCTTTTTGCTCTACCAAATGCGTGAGTCCTTGACCAGCAAAAAGTTTTGGAAATTGAAATCCATAGAAACGGAAAAAGTCAAGGCGAATATACTTTACTGCCAAGATTCTCCTTTCTTGCCAAGACTTTACATAGTCCGCATGTTTTCCTCAATCTGATATCCACCCATCAATGGTGGCAGGACGTGGTTGAGAGGAAGAGGATGCTCCAGCAGCTCTGCAACGATGTCTTCTTGAATCAGCCATGGAGGAAGTTTTAAGAGAATGAGACTTTGAGAAAGAGAGGAGAAATGGAGAGGATTTTAGCTCTAGATTTGATTTTAGCAGTATTTGGGTGCAAAGAAGTGTCTAATAATCGATTATGGGGGGCTATTTATAAGAAAAATGGAAAAACTAGTCGTTTATGGCAGTTATGGGACACTCCAAACGACTTTATTTTTGAAACTGTTAGCGTGATAATCGATTATGGCTCGAGATAATCGATTATCTGCTCAATAATCGCTGCCCATAAATTGCATGATAATCGATTATGCCTAATGATAATCAATTATTTGTTCAAAATTTCCCAGATTTGAGTTTTAAGTTTGAATAATCAATTATTGCCTTGTGATAATTGATTATGAAGCGTAAATTTTACGAAAATGTAAAAATTTTCATAATATTTTGATCCTAAGACATATCTTATACTCCTAATTCTCTTCTAAGCTCAAAAAATCTATCCTTAGGTAGTGCCTTGGTGAAAATATCAACTAATTGATGCAAGGTATCAACATATTCAATTTGACTATCCCCCTTTTGAATCTGATCTCTTAAGAAATGATGTCAAATTTCAATGTGCTTAGTTCTTGAATGCATTATGGGGTTCTTGGTCAGATTTATAGCACTAGTATTATCACATTTTAAAGGAATATTATCAAGGAAGACATCAAAGTCTTCCAGTTGCTGTTTCATCCATAAAATTTGGGCACAACAATTGCCAGCTGCAATATATCCAGCTTCAGTGGTAGACAAAGTTACGCACGCTTGTTTCTTTGAGTGCCAGGACACCAAAGAACAACCCAAAAAATGACAAGTTCCACTAGTACTCTTTCTATCAATTTTACAACCACCATAATCTGGATCACAGTAACCTATTAAACTAGGTGAAGCATCAGAGGGATACCAAAGTCCAAAAGAAGTAGTTCCTTTAAGGTATTTTAAGATTCTCTTTACAGCAGTCAAATGGGATTCTTTAGGATTGGCTTGGTACCTAACACACACACACACACACACTTTTCATAATATCTGGTCTACTAGCAGTTAAGTACAACAAAGATCCTATCATGCCTCTAAACATGGTTTCGTTCACTCCTTTTCCAGATTCATCCTTATCTAAATAGCATGAAGTACCCATATTTTGTTTGGGAGATGAAAGTACCTCCATTCATTTGTTTTATTTGTAGTCCTAAGAAGAAATTTAGCTCACCCATCATAGACATCTCAAACTCTCCTTGCATTATTTTTTCAAATTCTTCACACAAAGAGTCATCAGTTGACCCAAATATGATATCATCTACATAAATGATAAGGGTCTAAAAACCGTTATTTTCATACTTAAATTTGATAGTAAAACACACTCTTTATGGCTTAGAATGAGCTTTAAATCAAGTAAAACACTTAAGTTGAGTCTCTTGAGAGTCAAAAGTTGGTTTTAGAGATATTATGCTTGTTTTGCATTGTTTTGTAGGGTTTTTAGATGAAATAAAGATGGAAGTGAAGTAAGGTGGACTTAGACCCATGAAAGAAGAAGAAAAATGATGAAAAGAAGGGACAAACAAGCCGCTGAGTGCCAGAATGGTCCGCTAAGCACTCAGAGCGATTAGAGGCAAACCGTTTAACGGTAAAACTGACGCTGAGCGGTCAGAGCGGCAAGAGGAAAGCCGCTAAGCGGCCAAATTAGGCGCCTGGGCAGTTGTCTGTTTTTTTAGCTAGATTTTGTAAATCTTTCTGTTTTCTGTTTGTTATCTTTTTGGGCTTATATATAGCCCCAGTGCAAATTAGATAGGGATTCTTTTGGCAAAGAGAATATCCAGAGCTATTCCACACACCTTGGTGCAAGCATTAATCTAATGCCTCTTTCTATGTTCAGTAAGATTAGAGGATTAGAATTGAAGCCAACAAGGATGACTCTTCAATTAGCTGATAGATCTCTTAAATACCCACATGGAGTGGCTGAAGATGTGATAGTTAAAGTAGACAAATTCTTATTCCCGGTGGATTTTGTCGTTGTGGAGATGGAGGAAAATGGTGATGCACCTTTGATCCTTGGAAGACCCTTTATGAAGACAGCCATAATTTTAATTGATGTGGAGAATGGTAAGCTGAAGGTCAGAGTAGAGGATGAAGAGGAGAATTTTGATGTCTTCCAAGCAATGTCATATCCTAGAGACAAAAAGGCATGCTTTCAAATAGACATTGTGGAAGAACTTTGTATGTTACAAGAGAAGAGATTACGAAATGCATCTGCATTGGAGAGGTCCCTCAATAATGAGAATGAAGATCTACATGAAGAGGAAGAGAAAATGATTGAAGAATGTGTTCGTGAACTGGAAGAAACGAAACAAATCCCAACAGAAGATGTAACGCCCCGATAACTTACAGGGACTGCTGACTGCCCCCACACATCAACACGAGGCTTTCTAGTGTGTTTTGTCCTCACTCACACACTTTCTGAGAAAACTTCCCGGAAGGTCACCCATCCCATAATTACTCTAGGCTAAGCACACTTAACCATGGAGTTCTCATGAGTTAGGCTACCAAAAAGCAAATGCATTTGTTGATATGAGTAGCCAAATCAATTCCTTTAAGCTATCCTTCAAATGTATAGTCCCATACTTATACAGTCTCTAGATCCCTCTCATTCTGGTGTATGTTCGATTTGTCCACGTGCCCCTTCCACTACAAGCCTGTCAGGAGCCGCTCCTTGTCCATGCCTCTTGCACCGACGATCACTCCCCGCCCTCGTCAGTGCCCGGGTGTCACAGAAGAGGCCAGCTTTGAACAAATTGACTCTAAGAAGAAAGTAAAGGAAAGTAAGCTTGAATTGAAGGAACTACCACCACATTTGAAGTATGTGTTTTTGGAAGCCGATAGAGAGAAGCCAGTCATTATTAGTAAGTTATTATCTCCAAAAGAGGAAGAAAAGTTGGTGGAAGTCTTAAAGGTGAATAGAGGTGCTATAGGCTGGTCAATCAAGGATCTCAAGGGAATAAGCCCTACATATTGCATGCACAGGATTCTTATGGAGAGTGATTATCGACTAGTGGCTCAACCACAAAGAAGATTAAATCCAGTTATGAAAGAAGTTATGAGAAAGGAAGTGTTGAAATTGCTAGAGGCAGGGATTATATACCCAATATTTGATAGTAAATGGGTGAGTCCAGTTCAAGTGGTGCCAAAGAAAGGAGGAATGACAGTAATTCATAAAGAGAAAAATGAATTAATTCCTATGGGAACAGTTACTGAGTGGCGGATGTGTATAGACTACAGGAAGCTAAATACAACTACCAGAAAAGATCATTTTCCTTTACCTTTTATGGACCAGATGCTAGAAAGATTAACTGGACAAGCATACTATTGCTTCCTTGATGGATATTCTGGATATAATTAGATTGTGGTAGATCCTGAAGATCAAGAGAAAAAAGCTTTCACATGTCCTTTTGGTATATTGGCCTATAGAAAAATGCAATTTGGATTATGTAATGCACCCGCCACATACCATAGGTGTATGTAAGCCATCTTTGCGGAATTTATGGAGAAAAGCATAGAAGTCTTCATGGATGATTTTTTGGTATTTGGAGATTCTTTTCAGAGGTGTTTGAACAACTTAGATGCAGTTCTTAAAAGGTGTGTCCAAACAAATCTTGTATTGAATTGGGAAAAATGCCATTTTATGGTTACTGAAGGAATTGTGTTGGGACACAAAATATCGTCTAAAGGGATTGAAGTTGATAAAGCCAAAGTGGAGGTAATTGAAAAGCTTCCACCACCATCAAACGTGAAAGGAATCTGAAGTTTCTTAGGCCATGCTGGTTTCTATAGGAGATTTATTAAAGACTTTTCAAAGATTGCTAAGCCGTTGAGTAATTTGTTAGTGAAGGATACACCATTTGAAATGAGTTCTGAATGTTTGCAAGCTTTTGATGTCCTGAAGAAAAGCTTAATTTCTGCTACAGTAATTGTAGCTCCAGATTGGACCAAGGATTTTGAACTTATGTGTGATGCTAGTGACTATGCGATAGGTATAGTACTGGGTCAAAGAAGAGAAAAAGTATTTCATGCCATTTAATATGCTAGTAAAGTCTTAAATGAAGCCTAGTTAAATTATGCTACCATAGAAAAAGAATTTTTGGCCATAGTCTATGCACTGGAGAAATTTGGATCTTATCTTATTGGATCTAAAGTCATAGTTTATACGGATCATGCAACTATAAAGTACTTGTTAACAAAGCCAGATTCAAAGCCACGGTTAATCAGAGGGGTACTTTTGTTACAAGAATTTGACATAGAAATTCGAGATAAAAAGGGAAGTGAGAATTTGATAGTTGATCACTTATCTCGATTTGTTAACACAGAAGTAACAAGCAAGGAGAAGGAAGTCTGGGAGTCTTTTTCAGATGAAACTCTTTTGTATATTCAACAAAGGCCATGGTTTGCTGATATGGCTAATTTTAAAGCTGCAGGTGTTATTCCTGAAGAATTAAATTGGCAACAGAAAAAGAAGTTTTATTTTGATGCTAAAAAAATTATATGGGATGATCCTTATTTATTCAAGATTGGAGCAGATAATCTCTTAAGGAGATGTGTAACTAAGGAAGAGGCAGAAGGAATCCTTTGGCATTTTCATAATTCTCCTTGTGGAGGGCATTATAATGGGGAGCGAATAGCTGCAAAAATTCTTCAGTCAGGATTTTATTGGCCTACTCTATTCAAAGACGCGCATAATCATGCTAGGAATTGTGATAAGTGTCAAAGGACAGGAGCTATTTCAAGAAGGTATGAAATGTCGTTAAATGGTATTGAAGTTGAAGTTTTTGATTGTTGGGGTATTGATTTTTTTGGACCTTTTCCACCGTCATTTAATAATGAATATATTTTGGTGGCTGTTGATTATGTGAGTAAATTGGTGGAGGCTTTAGCATGTCCAAAGAATGATGCCAATACGGTGATTAAATTCTTGAAAAGGCAAAGTTTCTCACGATTTGGAACTCCTAGGGTACTTATTAGTGATGGGGGTCTCATTTTTATAATGCTCAGCTTGCTAAGGTACTTAGACATTATGGGGTGAAACATAAAGTGGTTGCACCCTATCATCCATAAACAAATGGTCAAGCTGAAGTTTCCAATAGGGAAATTAAGAGGATATTAGAGAAGACAATTTCTTTTTCACGAAAGGATTGGTCATGGAAATTAGATGATGCTCTTTGGGCATACAGGACGACTATGAAGACTTCATTGGCCAGTAGAGATGGAGCATAAGGCTTTGTGAGCTTTGAAATTTTTAAATTTTGATCCTCATGAAACTCAAAGCAAACGAAGAAATTAGTTGTTAGAACTTGAAGAGATGCGGTTACATGCATATGATTCATCCAGGAATTATAAAGAAATGGTGAAATTTCATCATGATAAAAAACTGATAAAGAGAGTCTTTTCTCCAGGACAACAGGTGTTATTATTTAATTCACGATTAAAGTTATTCCCTGGAAAGTTGAAATCAAAATGGTCAAGACCCTTTGTGATAAAGCATGTATATCCAAATGGAGCTGTGGAATTGGAAACTACAGATAAGGAGAGAAATTGGGTTGTAAATGGTCAAAGGCTCAAACATTATTTAGGAGGAGAAGTGGAGCAGTTTTCCACTGTACTGATGTTGGTGGATCCATGAGGTTTGGGTCAGGCTCGTGACGTTAAACAAGTACTTTTGGGAGGCAACCCAGGTTTTATTTCTTTGAATTAGTAGTATAGGTTAAATTTATGTTGGAGTCTATGCTTGACCTTAAATAGTATGAAAACCCTTGATGGAATTGATTTACCTTGAGTTAGGGTTGAGAATAATTATGTGTGTTGAAAAGGTTCAAGTTTGGGGTTGAATGGGAAAAGTGAAAGGCAAAAAAAAAAGAAAAGCATTGAGTTCGAAAGATGAAAAAGAATAATGCATGAAAAGAAAAGAAGAAAAGAGTTATGCATGTAAGAAGAACTCAATGTATAATGAGAAAGGGAAAAAAAAGTTGGGAATGAGTGAGATTTGTTAAAAAGAGAGTGTGCGTGAACCTTGAATGATGATTTAAACTATCTTAGCTCAAGGATTTTGTATTCCAGAAAAACCAATTTTCTTGTTAGCCCAGCCACAATACAAGCCTTGGAAAAAGTCCTTGTGATGACATATGCATGAGAAAGATGTTGATTGTTTTAGATGAATGACAATATTGTTTTATGTGACATGTGAACAGTAGAGAGTAGAGTGACCTCCTAAACAGTTGAGTGATTGAGTGAAACACTTGCTTGGTGAGAACTGTTAAATCCATGTTTGCATCTATGTTTAGTTGATTGATCATTCATGAACAAAGCATCTGTTGGAAAAAGATTGATTATGTGACCTAATTTGGATTGAAAACATGCATACATCTTTGTAGGCGCCTGGGCGGTTGTCTGTTTTTTTAGCTAGATTTTGTAAATCTTTCTGTTATCTATCTGTTATCTTTTTGGGCTTATATATAGTGCCAGTGCGAATTAGATAGGGATTCTTTTGGAAGAGAGAACATCCAGAGCTATTCCACACACCTTGGAGGAGGTTCCTCGGATGCTTAGGCTCCATTCAACCAAGTTTAAGGTTATCTCTTCAATTCTTTCATTATTTTCATCTAGTTTCACCATGATTATGGTGAACTAAACCCTTTGTTGTTGGGGAACAATGTAATATTTTGAAACTCTCAAATATTGAAATTCTTATTTATTTCATATGCTTGTCATATACTTGTTTATCAATTGTTGGGTTCTCATCTGTGCTCAATGCTTTTATTGTTTAACTCATTCAATAAATGTTGTTTGTCTTTATCGATATGGGAACGTATGGTAATGTCATGAATTGGTGGGAAATTCCTTGATTATGCAATATCACCTAGGGATAGGGATAGGACGGTCAATTGCATTTGCTTTAGAACGTATTGCATTATTAGTTACTAAGGGAGGCTAGGGATAGAAGGCCGATAATTAGTAATAGGCTCTTTTCACCAAGGAATTGGGCTAAAGGTAATTAAGAAAGTTTGCATGACAATTAGATAAACAAGTGAATTAAATAAGAAGAGTAGATATGTGAGAGTGGATAAGATGAAATTGTAAACCCCAATAATACCATCATAGTTCTCAAAACCAATTGAATCAATTGCATTGCATGTTTATTTTTGTTCTTTGCATACAACCACCAATATTATTCTCTTCTCAAGTCTTACGCGATTAGGTTACATGAAAGTTAAGGCCTAAGAGTCCTTTGGGAAAACAATACTTAGACTTACCCGTTTATATTACTTGATAACGATCTGGTACACTTGCCAGGGACTTAACAATAAACTTGCTCAGTCAAAATGTGTTTGACTACATTCTTAATAAATAAGGTTGAATCAACCTTTCCTCTAGAAAAATCATTATCAATTAAGAAAGTACTAAGTCTTTCATACCAAGACCTAGGTGCCTGTTTAAGACCATACAATGCCTTTTTCAACTTATAAACATGATCAGGAAATTTGAAATCCTCAAAACCAGGAGGTTGACTAACATATACCTCTTCTTTTATAAATCCATTTAAAAAATCACTTTTCACATCCATTTGATACAGTTTAAATTTCATCAAAGATGCATATGCAAGTAATAATCTAATTGCTTCTAACCTGGCTACCGGTGCATATGTTTCATCATAATCTATACCTTCCTCTTGATAGTAGCCCTTTGCAACTAGCCTTGCTTTGTTCTTAGTGATGTTTTCATCCTCATCAAGCTTGTTCNTGAATACCCATTTGGTTCCTATGACTTGATAATTATCTTGCTTCGGAATAAGTTCCCAGACTTCATTCCTTTCAAATTGGTTTAGCTCTTCTTACATAACAATGCACCACTTATCATCTTGAAGAGATTCCTTTATGTTCTTGGGTTCTATCTGAGACACAAAAGCTACAGTTAGACAGAAATTATTAAGATTGTGTCTAGTAGTTACCCCTTTTGATATATCTCCTATGATGTTGTCCAAAGATACTCCTCTTGGTTGCTGATAGCTTTTAGGATCAACAGTTTGAGGTGTTTCTTGAAGTTCCGGAGGATAGTTCTCATTTAGATACATCTCTTCAAGAGCTTCTCTCAAATAGTCTTCATCACCTTCAATAGGTTTATTTGACTCAAGAGGATTTACCTCAAGGTCCACAATCTCATCAAAGACAACATGCATTGATTCTTCAATTATCAAAGATCTTCTATTGAATACTCTATATGCTTTGCTAGTCAAAAAGTATCCTAGGAAAATTGGTTCATCGAATTTTGCATCAAATTTACCAAGATTATCTTTTCCATTATTCAAGACAAAGCATTTGCATCCAAAAATTTTCAAATGTGATACATTTGGTTTTCTACCATTCAACAGTTCATATGGAGTTAATTTCAGAATTGGCCTAATAAGCATNCTGTTTAACACATAACAAGCAGTACTTACTGCATCAGCCCAAAAATATTTTGGCACATTAGATTCATTCATAAGGGTTCTAGCCAATTCTTCTAATGATCTATTTTTCCTTTCAACAACACCATTTTGTTGAGGAGTTCTCGGTGCAGAAAAGTTATGTGCTATGCCATATTCTTCACAAAATTTTTCAAAGGATTCATTTTCAAATTCACCACCGTGATCACTTCTCAATGTTTTGATTTTCAAATCTTTCTCATTTTGAATATGTTTTGCAAAAGATTTAAAAGCTTTGAAAGATTCACTTTTCAAAGTTAAAAAGAAAGTCCAAGTAAATCTAGAATAATCATCAACGATTACAAAAGCATAGTAATTTCCACTAAAACTTTTAATTCTAGATGGACCAAAAAAGTCCATATGCAAAAGTTCTAAAGGTTTTGATGTTGAAATCATGCTTTTAGATGAAAATGAAGATTTGGTTTGNTTACCNTTTTGACATGCAGAACATAATTTGTCTTTCTCAAATTTTAGTTTAGGCAAACCAATCACAAGATCTTTAGAAATTAATTTATTCAAATGTTGCATGTGAATATGTGCAGCTCTTTTATGCCATAGCCAAGGATTTTCTTCTTTAGCAACTAAGCATTTTATAACATGACTAGATGCACTTTCAATATCAATCAAATATATGTTGTTGTGCCTAACACCTTGTACAGCAATATCAGTAGAATCTTTAAAATAAATAGTGCATTTATCACTTTAAAATGTTACCTTGAGACCTTTGTCACATAATTCACTTATGCTTAGGAGGTTATGCTTGAGACCTTCAACATATAGGACATCTCTTATAGTCAATGTGTTTCCTCCTCCAATGCTTCTGGTTCCCATCATTCTACCTTTGTTGTTATCCCCATATGTTACAAATCCTTGATTTTTCTTCTCAAAAGAGATAAACCTTTTCTTGTCACCAGTTATATGTCTTGAACATTGTTGACAAATTGGCAAGTGTACCAAATCATACAAGTAATATAAATGGTAAGACCAAGTATCATTTTCCCAAGAGACTCGAATGGCTTTCTCGTTCGCGTGAATTAAAATAATAAGACTTGAAAATAAAAATTAATAAATTCGATTTGAGAACAAAAATATTAACATGCAAAATAAAGTTGATTCAATTGACAAACGAAAACAATGGATGAATGGATGTTGTTGGGGGTTCACAATTTCATCTAATTCGCTCTCTCTTACCTACTCCTCTTGAATATTAGTTTGATTAATTAATTGTTATGCGACTTTCTTAGCCTCCCATTAACCCGATCCCTCGGCGAAAAAGGGCCTAATATTAACTACTGGTTGGCTATCCCTAGGCTCCCCTAGTAATTAATACCGCATTATAAACAGAAGTTAGCACAATTGATCGTCCTACCCCTATCCCTAGGTGGTATTACAAAATCAAGAAATTACTCACCAGTTCATGTCATTACTATACGTCCCCATATCAATAAAGATAAACATCAATTACCGAATGAGTTAAACGATAAAGGCCTTAAGCACAGATGATAACCCAACAATTATCAATCAAAACATATGGAGACCATATAAATAATCAAGAGTTTCAATAAAAGAGAGTATCAAAAGA
>NW_014544133.1:157882-167979 GCF_000741045.1 Vigna radiata var. radiata | reverse complement strand
GTATCAAAAGATTACATTGTTTCCCCCAACAACAATAGGGTTTAGTTCACCATAGACATGGTGAAACTAGATGAAAAATGGAAGAAGAATGGAAAAGCAAACCCTAGAAAAGATGAAAAGGAGCCTAAGCATCCAAGAGAACCTCTCTAGAGAGCAAAATTAGGTCTGGTCGTTCTCCCCTGTCAAAAGAATGACTCTGAACTCGTAGTAGGGGTATTTATAGGTGAGGAGCGTGTCAGAAAACAGGCCCAAGCCCAGCAAGCCACCGCCCACAGGTTTAAGTGTGCCGCCCGACGGTTTCCCAAAAGCCTCAGAACTGCCCGACGGCAATCGCCACCGCCCAACGGTTTCCTTCAGAACCGCCCAACGTCAATCGCCATGCCTACTCCTCGCCTTGGACCGCCCGACGGTTTAAGTGTGCCGTCGGGCGGTGCGTCGACTCTTCAAATCTTCATTTTTCTGCTCTTTTCTTGAGTCAACGACCTATATCTTTAACTCCATTTTTCACTTTCTTAAAAATAGCTACAAAGCAATGCAAAACAAGCATAAAATCTCTAAAAACAACTTTTGTCTCTCTACAGACTTATTTATTGAGTTTTGCTTGATTCTAGGCTCATTTCAGGTTTTAAAGGGCGTAATTCGGTTCAATTTGACATATGAAAATAATTGTTTTTCAACCCTCATCAACAACCCCAAACTTAGAACTTTGCTTGTCCTCAAGCAAAACAAAACAAAACACACAAAACAAAACTTGGCTTTACACTTTTTCATCCAATGCCTCAGCAATCCCAAGGTATATGAAAAAACTACTCGATTCAATATTCTTAGTGAATTCCAAAATAAGATGCATGCATGCTTACAATTTAGAGATTGCACAACAGATGTTATACATTATGAATGACCAATCCACCAAGCAAAAATGCACTCATGAAAACCAACAGTTCATACCAAGCAAGTGTTTCACTCAATCCTCAAGTGTTTAAGGTGACAGTCCACTCTCTATTGTTCACAAGTTACATGAAACAAAATTGCCATTCATCTCAAACAATCAACATCTTTACATGCAAATGCCATCAAAAGGACTTTTTCAAGGCTTGTAATGAGGTTAGGCTAACAAGAAAAATTGGTTTTTTTAGAATGCAAAATCCTTGAGTAAAGAGAGCTAAGAAATTATTCAACATTTAAGCACAACTCTTTCACCAATGTCTCTTATTCCCAACTTCTTCCCTTTCTTTTCTTTTTCATTGAGCTCGTCTTCATGTTTTTCTTCTTTTTCTTTTCTTTTTCTCATGAATTTTTCTCTTTTCACAACAATTGAGCTTAATGCCTTTCACTTGCTTTTTCAATTTTCCCCCGTACAACCCCAAACTTGAACCTTTTCATCACATACAATTAAGCTCATCCCAACTCAAGGTAAAGAACTTCAAAACAAGGGTTCACATACTGTTTAAGGCTAAGGTTCAAAAAGGGTAAAATATTTTCAAGAACTTTGGGTGAAAATTTGGCTAGAGAAGGATTTCCAAAAATGGCCTTGATCTTATGACATTCTCATGCAATTCAACCGATCATCAAGATTAAGGCAATATCATCCATGTTTTCCTGTGAACAATGCATACAACAATAAAAACTCTGGAGCTCAAAATCTCATGCACATGCTTTCTCACACAAAACTCATTCATGCACCCTGCCTAGCATCATGACCACAACCATAAATTCATCACACATCTATTTCCCAGATACCAACATGTATTGCAACTCAATTCTCATCCGCATCAAATAATCATCAAATAGATCCATCATGCACATTAGTTAGTCAAACATTTTCAGAACAAGTATTAAAGCCAAGAGTACAAACCAAGATTAAAATTCAACCTATTCTAGGAATTTAAAATGCGAGAGCGAAAGAAGAAATTCAAGGTTGCCTCCTAGTAGCGCTTGTTTAACGTCACGAGCCTGACCCAAACCTGGTTGGCACTTGTCAGTAAGTGCACTTCCTTCCACCACCCATCAGTAGGTGTACCGTGCGCATATCCTTCAGTGGATACCAAAAATTTAGCATCCCTCAGTAGATGCTGCCCAAAAATTGTTCATAAAATTCAAAAAGTACATGTTACAACGAAAATAAAACAAAAGACCGAAAAAGAAAATTGTTCTTAAAAATACAAAAATTGATTTCCAACAAGTTCAACTCTTCTTCTTCACGTTGGGATCTTCATCGTCCCACCGACTAACTTTTCTTCGGTCCACCTTCTTGATCACTGTGGAATATGGTCTTCTAATCTCCACCATTCCGTCATCTCTCAACCTCCTGTTGACAATCCACTTCTTGTTTTTGAATCGCATTGAAAAGCCACGCAAGAATGATGTCTCCTCTGAAGAGGTTGATTCCTTCTTGCACACTGTCCCTTTCTCATGAATCTACAAAACATTACAATCGTAATGAAAATTAATACTTGTGGATTTTTCTTCCTCTGCAGCTTCACTTTTGGCTCTTTTATACTTGACTTTCCTAACTGCCCTCTGTACAGTTTCTTTAGAGCCATAAAGCAACACTCGATCATAATCCTTTAACTGTATTCCTCCATCATGGATACGTATAACCATCTTGGAAGTTTGCATGAACGGTCTTCCTAGGATTAATGAATTTTTTCCTTCATTGATCATATCTATAACTATGAAGTCAATCAAAAATTCCAACTCATCAATCCGCACAATTGCATTTTCCACCATTCCAACAGGTTTCTTCATAGACCCATCCACCACTGTCAAGACCACTTTGGTAGGCTTTAATTTTACCCCTTTTATCTTCTTGAAATCACTGAAAGGCATCAAATTAATGTTTGATCCTGAATCAGTCAAAGCCTCTCCTAAATCAACATCATTGATAACGCAAGGAAGGGTCAAAGCTCCTGAATCCTCTAGTTTTTGTGGATGGTTCTTCTTCTGGGGTTTCACCCACTGCTCCTGATTTTCTTCATAGTCCAGATCAAGTAACTTTCCCAGATAGTACTTGATCTTCTCATCACATTCGAAAGTTTGTGAAGATATTCTTGCGGAGTGATTCTTTAATATCTTCCTTCTCCTTTTCTCTTTTTGCTTTCTTCTCTTCGCCTTTCTTATGCTCAGTATTAACCCTTTCCTCCTCTTCATCCTCACTGCTTTCGATCTCAATTGTTTCCTCCTTTGGCTTCCTTTTTCCTCCTGTTGTAACAACTTTGCACTCGTCTTTTGGGTTAACATCAGTATTAGACCGAAATTGATGTTTCTCTGTGGTTTCAACCCTCTTAGACAGCTGTCCTATCTGTGTCTCTAGTGATCTAAAGGTTGCCTGATCACTCGCTTGTTGAGATTCATAGACTTTCAAAAATTTATCAAACCTGTCAGTTAATTCTCTGACTATCTCAGTCAAGCTGCTTACTTGCTGCCATAAGGGAGAAGGTTGCTGCCGGAAGTTACTGCCTTGTCTATAAGAAGTCTTCTAGCTTTGCCCAATACTTGGATGATTTTTCCAACCTTGGTTAGAATTACCTTGGTTGAAATTTCCCTGCTTGTACTGAAATTGGGCCCCCATGTAATTCACGTCCTGCTGCATCTCCTTCGTAAAAGCACATTGACCATTAATATGGTCACCACCACATAAATCGCAAAGTTGTTGAGCCTGAGAAATATTTCTAAGTCCTCGAGGAAGTTCGGAGATGATCTTTGTTAACTTGTCCAGTTTCTGGCTGAGGAGGTGATTCTGTGCGGCTGCAGCGTCTTCGGTAGGAAGATGTAGGAGTCCTCCTTTTTGCATGCCCCTCTCACTTTGCGACACTTCATTTATAGCCATCTCTTCTATCAAATTGTATGCCTCATCTTCTGTTTTTCTATTAATACTGCCTCCAGCTGAGGCATCTATCATCATTTTAGAATGAGCGCGCAAAGTTTTTACATGATGCCAAACAATTTGTTTGGGATAAACCGTATCTGTTCAAGATAGGAGCAGATAATCTTCTGAGGAGATGTGTAACAAAGGAAGAAGCGGAGAAAATTTTGTGGCATTGTCATAATTCTACTTATGCAGGTCATTATAATGGCGAGCGCACAGCTGCAAAATTGTTCCAAGCAGGATTCTATTGGCCAACTTTATTCAAAGATGCCCATAATCATGCGTGGAGCTGTGACAAATGTCAAAGGACAGGGGCCATTTCAAGAAGACATGAGATGTCGTTGCAAAGCATCCTGGAAGTTGAAGTTTTTGATTGTTGGGGTATCAATTTTGTTGGACCCTTTCCTCAATCATTCAATAATGAGTACATTTTGATAGTTGTTGATTATGTGAGCAAATGGGTTGAGGCTC
Source organism: Vigna radiata var. radiata (assembly GCF_000741045.1). Lineage (NCBI taxonomy): Eukaryota > Viridiplantae > Streptophyta > Magnoliopsida > Fabales > Fabaceae > Vigna > Vigna radiata. Next base: position 163,640 of record NW_014544133.1, on the reverse strand, counting down.
TAGCCTGTCCCAAGAATGATTCTAATACTGTGATCAAGTTTCTAAAAAGGCAAATCTTTTCACGCTTTGGAACTCCCAGGATACTAATCAGTGATGGGGGATCTCACTTTTGCAATGCTCAGCTGGCTAAAGTGCTTAAACATTATGGGGTGAAACATAAGGTAGCTGCACTTACCATCCATAGACAAATGGTCAAGCTAAAGTTTCTAACCGAGAGATCAAAAGGATTTTGGAAAAGACTGTCACTTTCTCAAGAAATGATTGGTCACAAAAACTGGATGACGCTCTCTGAGCATATAGAACTGCCATGAAAACTTCTATGGGGTTATCACCTTTTCAGTTTGTTTATGGAAAAGCATGCCATTTGCTAGTTGAGATGGAACATAAAGCTTTGTGGGCTTTGAAATTTTTAAACTTTGACCCGAATGAAACTCAAAGCAAACGTAGAAGTTAGTTACTTGAACTTGAAGAAATGCGGCTGCATGCTTATGATTCATCTAGAAGTTACAAGGACAAAGTTAAATTTTATCATGACAAGAAGCTGATCAAGAGAAATTTCCATCCAGGGGAGTCAGTTCTATTATATAACTCCCAGCTAAAGTTGTTTCATGGGAAGTTGAAATCAAAATGGTCAGGACCTTTTGTGGTGAAACGTGTCTTCTAGAATAGAGCAGTGGAGTTAGAGCATTCAAAAGATGACAATCAACAGCGAAGCTGAATAGTGAATGGTCAGAGGCTCAAACATTATTTGGGAGGAGATGTGGAAAAGTTTGCCTCAGAAATGATGTTGGTGGATCCTTGAGGTTTGGTTCATGCTCGTGACGTTAAACAAGCACTACTAGGAGGCAACCTAGATTCTCTCTTTTACTTTTGCATTTAAATTCTTAGAATAGGTTGCATTTTATTTTTAGTGTGTGTCTGGCTTAAATACTTTTCTGAAGATGTTTGATTGAATAATTTGCGTGATGAGTCTATTTGATGATGATTGGATGAGATGGATAATTGAGTTGCGTTGCATGATTGATATTCTATGAAAAAGATGGGTGATGAATTATGATTGTGGTTATGATGCTAAGCGGGGTGTACGAATGAATATTGTGTGAGGAAGCATGTGTGTGAGGTTTTGAGCTCCAGAGTTTTACTGTTGTATGTGTTGTTCATAGGAAAGCATGAATGATATTGCCTGAATCTTGATGATTGAATGAATTACATGTGAATGTCATATGATCAAGGCCATTGTTGAAAATCCTCTCTAGCCAAATTTTCACCCAAAGCACTTGAAAATATTATACCCTTTTTGAACCTTAGCCTTAAACAGAATGTGAACCCTTGTCTTGAATTTTTTGTTTACCTTGAGTTGGGATGAGCTTAATTGTATGTGATGAAAAGGTTCAAGTTTGGGGTTGCATGAGGGAAATTGAAAGGCAGTTGAAAAAGCATTGAGCCCAAATGTTGTGTGTTGCAACCGGAAAATCGCGACGGGACGACGATCCAAAAAAAGAAAATAAATTGAAAAAGAATTTTTGGAGTTGCCATCATAGTTTATTCTGGAAAACTACGGAAAAATCGTAAAATGATAAGGCAAGGTCTACAAAACCAAATTCTGGTTTCGGAAGTCGGTTACGTGTGGGGAAGGTGTTAGCACCCCCACAACGCCTGCCCTAAGGCAGTACCTTTAACTAAATACGCGAATTTGATGTGGTTTGCAAAATGTTTAATTTCCCCAACAAAATAAAACTCTAAAGAAAACAAAATATTTTTTGTGTTTTCTGTGCCCGACAAGGATTGACCTTGCTCCTACATATTCTCAGTTGGATTGAGAAATCAGGGTTACGTAGTTCTTTGGGAAACCATTTGGAAAATTTGTTTGGAGAATTGTTTGGAAAGTTTGTTTGGAAAATTTGGATTTTTGGAAAAGTGAGCCTGACAAGGACTAGCCTTGCTCCTACGTATCTCCACTTTGGATGGAGAATCAAGGATCACGTAGTTTTAGCTGAAAGATTGATTGTTTGTTTGAAGATGTTTTTAGGTTTTGAAGATTTTATATTTTTTTTTTGGTACTTTTATAGAAAAAAGGAAAAGGTTTTCAGCACAAGGCCGACAGAATGATCGCACGTGTGCTTAAACCTTTTAAAATAATTTTTTGTTGATTTTTTTTTTTAAAAGAAGAAGAAAAAGGTTTTCAGCACAAGGCAGACAGAATGGTCGCACGTGTGCTTAGACCTTTTTAAAATAAATTTTTGCTTTTGATGATATTAGAAGAAAAAGGTTTTCAGCACAAGGCAGACAGAATGGTCGCATGTGTGCTTAAACCTTTTAAAATAAATTGTTGTTAATTTTTTGAAAGAAGAAGAAAACGATTTTCAGCACAAGGCAGACAGAATGGTCGCACGTGTGCTTAAACCTTTTAAAATATTTTTCGTTGCCTTTTGTCGTTTTTAGTATTTATATATTCAAAAAGTAAATAGATATTTAAAACAGAAAAAGGAAAAACAGAGAAATAAAAATAACAAGATAAATAAATAAATAAAAATATAAATATAAATAAGAAACAAAATAAGATAAAAAGTAAATTAAGAAAACAAAATAAAAGGTATGGAGGTGCTTAAATAGAAAGAAAGAGGGTATGCAAACCTAATTTAATTCTAATAACAGATTGGGCTTAAGCCCCAATGGAAAGGGGTATAAAAATGGAAATAGGGGCTGCAAGGAGGAAAATCGAACGGGTTTAAGTCCAAGAAAGATGGGGTGCGAAAGTGAGAACAGGGGTGCAGAAGAGATCTTTTGATTGGTTAATGGATTTTTTGCCCAAAGAAAAGGGGGCTTCGAATGGAAAGGGGGGGTGCAGAAAGGATTGTTGTTTTTTTTTACCAGGCTTGAGCCCGAAGAGAAGAGGGTGTGAGGATGAAACATGGGGGTGCAGCAAAAAAACAATTATTTTTAATTGAATTGGCCCAGGTTTCTTTAGCAGAAACATTAGGGGTTCTTCCCCTTCAATTCATTTCAAAAGAATCTCTCTCTCTCTGAAAGGGTCTGCCTCCTACGAACCCAAGCATGCCGCCACCACCCGACCAGCCACAACTCCCATCCGGCCAGTTCGAGGCGTTACCGGCGACGCCAAGCGTCACCGGAGCTGCTGCCGGCCACGGGGTTAGACCCCTTCCCCAAGCTCCTAGCCGCGCACGAGAGGGAGACGCCCTCACCTTCCGTGATTCGCCCCAGCTGCTGCCAACAGTGAAACCGACCGCCGCCAGCCGCTGCTCACCACCACTCACCGTCGTCGAACATCCGCAGTCACAACGCGAAGATCTCCTCTTCTGCCGCTTATCGCGCGAGAGAGAGGGCTCGCTTTCTTCACAGAATCGTATCTTGGGCGACCTTGGTCACCGTATCAGCCAGGGTGCCACCGGTGTTCCTAGTCTCTCCGAGGTGGTCGCCGGCCACCATGCCTCTACCCTTCACCTTCGCCTGCGGACAGGGAAGCTCTTCCCTTCTTCTCAGAATTTGAAATCGGCGTTGTCGCCGCTGTTTGCAAGGCCAACTACTAGGATCCCAAGCCGGCAAGAAACGTGCCCACTCACACTGGCTAAACACTCATCCTTTCCTCCTCTCACGAATCGAACCTAGGTCCGAAGGTTCCTTGCCTTCGCTGCCGGCGAGATGCGCTCACGTACCAAACTAGCACGTGTCAGGGGGCTCCTGCAACTCCAAGACTCAGTGGAACAAAAGGTACACTAAGGGGCTAATCTGAATCTGGTTATTGGCCCTCCTAACGCGGGTGAAAGGTGAACAGAAGATGTCATACTGGTTGTCATGCAAGGGTTCACGAAGAAGAATGGAGGTGAATTTGTGGATTGGTGATGAACGAAAATGGTTCTTTTTTCTTCCTTATGGATTGAATGAAAATGGAGCTGGTTGAAGGTATGGTGGACGGTATAATGATGTTTTTGCTTTGGTTTAGTGTGTAAGTGGGGGACGAATAGTTGAAGGTTCTCTTTGTATTGATTTTGATGTTTTGATTTTGATTCTTTTCCTATGACCTATAATTTTGAATCAATGCTCCTTGATTTCCTTTTTTGAATGTCTTGTATCGTTTCCTTCTTGTGAGTGAAAAACCGTGAGTTGATGGATGATGTATGGCGTATGAGGTAAAGGAAATCCAGAATGCTTAAGCTGATGGTGAAGTGTTAGAGGTGAATTAAGAGTAAGAGGAAAACGTGGTTCAGGTTAGGATGTTGGGATGGGTTTCGTCTCATGGGATCAGGGCCATTGCTGAGAGGTTCTCTATGGAGTCGATGGAGTTGAGAGTTCTGTGTCTGTGTGAATGAATGATGGATTTTTTTTTTGAATCCCCTTTCTTAGTGTCTCTCCTTTTCCATTGTACCAGTTCCTTCTCCCTTTTCTTTTTTTCGACTAAAGCTAGAGGCCCCTACAATTTTTACTCTGCCAGCCACCTGTTACATGCTCAGACACGATCTTTCCATTTTTTGTATTCAGCCAAAGAGTGTAGGTCTTTGTGCATGACTAACCAAAATATTTGCACCCAAAAGGAGATAGTATACATGACTAACCAAATTATTTGCACCCAAAAGGAGATAGCATGCGTGAAAAAAGAAAAGGAAGGCAGAGTTGCCTCCTGTGACTTTTTGCTTTTTTTTTTCTTTTTTTTTTCTCTCTTTTTTTTCTTAGATATTTTTGTTTCGTTAAAAATAAATTAAACAACAAACAAAAACTAACTCAAAAGAGAATAATAGAAAGTAAAATGAAAACTAAAATAAGAAATACAAAAAAATAAAAAAAAAACTAACATAAAAATAAAATAATGAAAACAAAATTAAAATGAAAATAAGATAAAATAAAATAAAATACAAAAAAAAAACATATATTATTTAATCATCCGGACGAAATTGGGTGTTGACATTGTGAAAGAAAAATACATGAGAAAAAGAAAAGAAAAGAAGAAAAAGCATGAGGATGGGCTCAATGCAAAAGAAAAGGGAAAAAGTTCGGAATAAGTGAGATTGGTGAGGAAGAGAGTTGTACTTAAATGTTGAATCTATGGTAGCTCTCTTAACTCAAGGATTTTGCATTCCAGAAAAACCAATTTTTCTTGTTAGCCCATCCTTATACAAGCCTTGGAAAAGTCCTTTTGATGGCATTTGCATGTAAGTATTTTGGTTGTTTTAGATGAATGGCAATTTTGATTCATGTGACTTGTGAATGATAGAGTGTTGGAGTGTTACCCTAAACACTTGAGTGATTGAGTGAAACACTTGCCTGGTGAGAATTGTTGAAATTCATGATTGCATCTTTGCTTAGGGAATTGATCATTCATAATGTGTAACATCTATTGAAAAACTTGTGAACTGAACTGAATTGGAAGCATGTATGTATCTTGATTTGATTTCACTAAAGATCTGCAATTGAGTAGTTCTTGTCATGTACTTTAGGAATGTTGAATCATTGGATGAAATAGTAGAAAGCCAAGCTTTGTTTTGTTTTGTTTTGCTTGAGGACAAGCAAAGTTCTAAGTTTGGGGTTGTGATAACGGTTGAAAAACAGTTATTTTCATGTCATTACTGTACGTCCCCATATCAATAACGACAAACATCAATATACCGAATGAGTTATACGATAAAGGCCTTAAGCACAGATGATAACCCAACAATAAACAATCAAAACATATGGAGACCATATAAATATTCAATAGTTTCAATAAGAGAGAGCATCAAAAGATTACATTGTTTTCCCCAACAAC
>NW_014544133.1:150134-157579 GCF_000741045.1 Vigna radiata var. radiata | reverse complement strand
CAGGCCCAAGTCCAGCGAGCCACCGTCGGGTGGTTTAAGTGTGCCGCCCGGCGGTTTCCCATAACCTGCCGCCACCGCCCGGCGTCAAATGCCCTGTCTACTCCTCATCCTGGACCGCCCGGCGGTTTAAGTGTGCCGCTGGGCGGTACGTCGAATCTTCAAAACTTCATTTTTCTGCTCTTTTCTTGAGTCAACGACCTGTATCTTCAACTCCATTCTTACTTTTCTCAAATTAGCTATAAAACAATGCAAAATAAGCATAAAATTGCTAAAAACAACTTTTGACTCTCTCCAGACTCATTTATTGAGTTTTGCTTGATTCTAAGCTCATTCCGAGTAGTAAAAGGTGTAATTTGGTCCAAATTGACATATGAAAATCATTGTTTTTCAACCTTCATCACCATTCATCTAAAACAACCAAAATCCTTACATGCAAATGCCATCAAAAGGACTTTTCCAAGGCTTGTAATGAGGTTGGGCTAACAAGAAGAATTGGTTTTTCTGAAATGCAAAGTCCTTGAGTTAAGAGGGCTACCATAGTATTCAACATTTAAATACAACTCTCTTCCTCACCAATCTCACTTATTCCCAATGTTTTCCCTTTTCTTTTGCATTGAGCTCATCTTCATGTTTTTTCTTCTTTTCTTTTCTTTTTCTTATGTATTTTTCTTTCCCAACATTTGAGCTCAATGCTTTTTAAATTTCCTTTCAATTTTCCCCATGCAACCCCAAACTTGAACCTTTTCATCACGTACAATTAAGCTCATCCCAACTCAAGGTAAAGAATCTCAAGACAAGGGTTCACATCCTATTTAAGGCTAAGGTTCAAAAAGGGTATAATATTTTCAAACACTTTGGGTGAAAATTTGGCTAGAGAAGGGTTTTCAAAAATGGCCTTGATCATATGACATTCACATGCAATTCAATCAATCATCAAGATTAATGCAATATAATTCATGCCTTCCTATGAACAATACATACAACAATGAAAACTCTGGAGCTCAATACCTCACACAACATGCTTTCTCACACAATATTCATTCATACATCCTGCCTAGCATCATAACCACAATCATAAGTCATCACCCATTTGTTTCACAGAATATCAACATGCATTGCAACTCAATTCTCATCCACATCAAATCCTCATCAAATAGGCTTATCATGCAAATCATTCAGTCAAACATCTTCAGAAAAAGTATTCAAGCCAAGCATACACACAAAAAGTAAAATTCAACCTATTCTAAGAATTTAAATGCAAAGGTAAGAGAGAGAATCTAGGTTGCCTCCTAGTAGTGCTTGTTTAATGTCACGAGCCTGACCCAAACCTCATGGATCCACCAACATCATAATTGAAGTAGATTGCTTCACATCTCCTCCCAAGTAATGTTTGAGCCTCTGACCATTCACTATCCAGCTTCGCTATTAATTATCATCATTGGAATGTTCTAACTCCACAGCTCCATTTTGGAATACCTGTTTCACCACAAAAGGTCCTGACCATTTTGATTTCAGCTTCCCAGGAAACAACTTCAACCTTGAGTTAAACAACAACATCAACTCTCTTGGATGGAAAGCTCTCTTGATCAGCTTTTTGTCATGATAAAATTTCACCTTATCCTTGTAAAGCCTTGATGAATCATATGCATGCAGTCACATTTCTTCAAGTTCTAACAGTTGATTTCTCCTTTTGCTTTGAGTTTCATTAGGATCCAAGTTCAAAAATTTCAAAGCCCATAAAGCTTTGTGTTCCATCTCGACTGGCAAATGGCATGCCTTTCCATAAACCAACTGAAAAGGTGAGAGTCCCATAGAAGTTTTCATAGCAGTTCTATATGCCTAGAGAGCATCATCTAATTTTTGTGACCAATCCTTTCTTGAAAGAGTGACAGTCTTTTCCAGGATTCTTTTGATCTCCCTGTTAGAAACTTCGGCTTGCCCATTTGTTTGTGGATGATAAGGTGCAGCCACCTTATGTTTCAACCCATAATGTTTAAGCACCTTAGCTAGCTGAGCATTACAGAAGTGGGATCCTTCATCACTGATGAGTACCCTGGGTGTGCCAAATCGTGAAAATATTTGCCTCTTTAAAAATTTAATCACAGTGTTAGCATCATTTTTGGGACATGTTAAAGCTTCAACCCATTTGCTCACATAATCAACAACTACCAAAATATACTCATTGTTAAATGATGGAGGAAAGGGTCCAACAAAATCAATACCCCAGCAGTCAAAAACTTCAACCTCCAAAATTCCTTGCAATGGCATCTCATGCCTCCTTGAAATAGCCCCTGTCCTTTGGCATTTGTCACAACTCCGAGCATGATTATAGGCATCTTTAAACACAGTTGGCCAATAAAATCCTGCTTGCAGAACTTTTGCGACTGTACGCTCACCATTATAATGTCCTACGTAAGGAGAGTTATGACAGTGCCACAAAATCCATTCTGCTTCTTCCTTTGTTACACATCTCCTCAGAAGATTATCTGCTCCAATCTTGAACAAGTACGGATCATCCCAAACGAATTGTTTAGCATCATGTAAAAACTTCTTTTTCTGTTGCCAATTCAATTCTTCGGGAATAACACCTGCAATTTTAAAGTTAGCCAAATCAGCAAACCAAGGTCTTTGCTGGATATACAGAAGAGTTTCGTCTGAAAATGACTCATAGATTTCTTTCTCTTTGCTTGTTACTTCATTGTTGACCAACCGAGATAAATGATCTGCTATCAGATTTTCACTTCCCTTTTTATCATGAATCTCTATGTCAAACTCTTGTAGCAACAACACCCACCTAATCAGCCTCGGCTTTGAATCTGGTTTTGTCAATAGGTATTTTATAGTTGCATGATCCGTATAAACAATCACCTTAGATCCAATAAAATAGGATCTAAATTTTTCCAATGCGTAGACTATAGCCAAAAACTCTTTCTCTGTAGTAGCATAGTTTAGTTGAGCTTCATTCAATACTTTACTAGTGTAGTAAATAGCATGAAATACCTTATCTCTTCTTTGGCCCAACACAGCACCTATAGCATAGTCACTAGCATCACACATGAGTTCAAACTCTTTATTCCAATCTAGAGCTACAATTACAGGAGCAGAAATCAACCTTTTCTTCAAAGTATCAAAAGCTTGCAAACATTCCGGACTCATCACAAACGGTGTTTCTTTAGCCAGCAAATTACTCAAAGGCTTAGCAATCTTTGAAAAATCCTTGATGAATCTTCGATAGAATCCAGCATGACCGAGGAAACTTCGAATTCCTTTCACATTTTTTGGGGGTGGAAGTTTTTCAATTACCTCCACTTTTGCCTTGTCCACTTCAATCCCCCTAGCTGAAATTTTGTGCCCCAACATAATCCCTTCTCTAACCATAAAATGGCATTTCTCCCAATTCAGAACAAGATTTGTTTGAACACATCGTTTAAGAACATCATCAAGGTTAGTTAAGCATCTTTGAAATGAATCCCCAAAAACTGAAAAATCATCCATGAAAACCTCTACGCTTTTCTCCATGAAATCAGCAAAAATTGCTTGCATACACCTCTGAAATGTGGCTGGTGCATTACATAATCCAAAGGGCATCTTTCTGTAAGCAAATATACCAAATGGACATGTAAAAGCTGTTTTTTCTTGGTCTTCAGGATCTACCACGATTTAATTATAGCCAGAGTAGCCATCTAGAAAGCAATAATATGCTTGTCCAGCCAATCTTTCTAACATCTGATCCATAAAGGGTAAGGGAAAATGATCTTTCGTGGTGGCTGCATTTAGTCTCCTGTAATTGATGCACATGCGCCAGCCTGTAACTGTCCTTGTAGGAATAAGTTCATTCTTTTCATTATAAATGACAATCACCCCTCCTTTCTTTGGCATAACGTGAACTGGACTTACCCATTTGCTGTCAGAAATAGGGTAAATGATTCCTGCTTCCAGTAACTTCAATACTTCCTTTCTCACAACTTCTTTGATAGCAGGATTGAGTCTCCTTTGCGGTTGAGCTACCGGCCTATAATCATCTTCCATAAGGATTCTGTGCATACAATATGTGGGACTTATACCTTTGAGATCTGCAATTGACCATCCTATAGCATCTTTGTTTGCTCTTAAGACTCCCACCAACCTTCCTTCTTCTTTTGGAAATAATGAAGTACTAATAATAATTGGCTTTCCTCCATTCTCTTCCAAAAAAACGTACTTCAAATGTGGTGGTAACTCTTTCAGTTCAACCTTGCTTTTTGGAATTTTTTCTTTAAGCTCAATCTTTTCAAAAAGTGCTTGTTCTGCTGGAATTTCTTTTGTTGTCTCCAACTCTCTAACATACTCCTGCTTCATTTTATCCTCCTCTTCATTCAAATCCTCACATTCGTTGATAAGAGTCCTTTCCAATATGGATGCAATACGAGCTTTATTCTCTTGTGTCATACAAAGTTCATCTACAACATCAATCTGAAAGCACGATTTGTTGTCCTTTGGATGTGACATTGCCTGAAACACATCAAAATCCACTTCTTCATCTTGTACCTGAACTTTAAGCTTCCCTTTTTCGACATCAATCACAATCCTGGCTATTTTCATGAATGGCCTTCTAAGAATCAAAGGTGCATTGTCGTTTTCTTCCATCTCCATTATAACAAAATCCACTGGAAATAGGAATTTGTCTACCTTGACGATCACATCTTCAGCAATTCCCCGGCAACGGCGCCAAAAACTTATTGACTCGCTGGCAAGTGTACCAGATCGTTCAAGTAATATAATCGGTAAAGCCCGATATTGTTCTTCCCAAGAGACTCGAAAGGCCGTATCGTTCGTGTGAATTAAAATCGTAAGACTTCTAGAAAAAGATTAATTGTTGTGAATGCAAAGACAGAAAATAAACATGCAATGTATTTAATTCAATTGACGAAAAAGACTATGGATGAATGGAGTTGTTGGGGGTTGACAATTTCATCTAATTCACTCCCTTTTATCTACTCCTCTTGTTTAATGTGCTTGATTATCTAATTGTTATGCAAACTTTCTTGGCCTACCCTTAACCCGATCCCTCGGTGACTAATTACCGGCTTGCTATCCCTAGCCTCCCCTAGCAATTAATAACGCATTAAGAACAGAAGCAAAAACAATTGATCGTCCCACCCCCTAACCCTAGGTTGGTATAGCTTAATCAAGGAATTTCTCACCAATTCATGACATTATTGTACGTTCCCGTATCAATAAAGACAAACAACAGTTATCGAATGAGTTAAACAACAAAAGCTTTAAGCGCAGATGAGAACCCAACAATTGATAATCAAAGCATATGAAGAATCATATAAATAAACAAGAGTTTCAATAAAAGAGAATTTCAAAAGATTACATAGTTTCCCCCAAAAACAAAAGGGTTTAATTCACCATTGTCATGGTGAACTTAGATGAAAATAATGGAAGAATGGAAAAGCAAACCCTAGATAAGATGAAAAGGAGCCTAAGCATCCAAGAGATCCTCTCCAGAGAGTGAAAATTAGGTCTGGCCGCCCTCTTTTGTCAAAAGAATGAGAATGAAATCGCAACAGGGCTATTTATAGCTGAGGAGCGTCACAGAAAACAGGTTGAGGCCCAGCGGACAACCGCCCGGCGGCACACTTATGTCATCCGGCGGTTTGTCCCTAATCGCGCCACCGCCCGGCGGTTTGCCTCTAATCGCAAATCCGCCCAACGGTGCAATTTTGCCGCCGGGCGGTTCCTAGACTCTTCTTTTCTTCAATTTCTTCTTTTGTCTTGAGTCTAACATCTTCAGTCCCCATCTTCACTTTCATCAAAATAGCTTCAAAACAAGCATAATATCGCTAAAAACAGCTTTTGACTCTCGACTGACTCATTTATTGGGTTTTACTTAACTCTAAGCTCATTTTGAGTCTTAAAGGGTGTAATTTGGTCTAAAATGACACATGAAAATAACTGTTTCTCAACCGTTATCAGTTACCTTCTGATACTAATTGTTACGGTTCTTTTAGGAAGACCATAGTCTCGAATAAGAGCCAAAAGAAGTAGGGAATTCCAATGAGAAGAAGGAAGTCCGAACACAAGAGAGTTGATGTGAGAGAATAGGAAATTTCTTATTGTATTCATTAATGAATTACTTTACAGCATGTCATGGTTTATATAGAAAAAGATTACAAAGAGTATATTCTACAAATCTACTAATGTTCGGTGGTCTCAGACTCGTTCGGTGGTCCTTATCCACAAACCGCACAGACCACTTGGTAGCCTTTATCCGCAAACCGTTCGGTTGGCTCTCCCCTGATATCCTATATCACTCACCCTGGAAAGAACAACTATAATACTTGCTCTGGTCCATTTTATAAGAAAAACTATAATTTCTTCTTTATATAAAAGAGGGTAGTATCAAGCAACAAAAAAGAAACATATCTACAAGAACACACTTGTGACCCGCAGCAGCACATGAAACAGTGATATCAGCATTTCTATCAATATGACTCTGTTCATTTGTAACCAAAGTAAATTCGTAAACTTTTGATGAATAAAAAAATTACCTGATGAAGGTTGAAAAACAGTTATTTTCATATGTCAATTTGGACCAAATTACACTCTTTACTACTCGGAATGAGCTTAGAATCAAGCAAAACTCAATAAATGCGTCTGAAGAGAGTCAAAAGCTGTTTTTAGCGATTTTATGCTTGTTTTGCACTATTTTGTAGCTAATTTGAGAAAAGTAAAGAATGGAGTTAAAGATACAGGTAGTTGACTCAAGAAAAGAGCAAAAAAAATGAAGATTTGAAGAGTCGACGAACCGCCCGGCGGCAATGATAAAGGTTTTTGGAATGATTTAAAAGAATGGTTGAATTATCAAATGGTTGGAGTGCAAAAAAGTCAAACAAAATGAAGAAAAGTCAACCAGTCAACCAGAAAAGTCAACTCGTTGACCAGAATGCTGAAAAGTTGACTAGAGTGTAGTTGACCAACGCCGAGCGGTTGACCGTGGCGCCGTGCGGTTCTGAGGCTTTTGGGAAACCGCCCGGCGGTGAAATTAGGCGTTGGGCGGTTGTCAGATGAGCCTGGACCTGTTTTATGTTATTTTTTATGATCTGTTTGGGCTTGGACTTGTTTTATGTCATTTTTATGCCCTATTTAAAGGCCAGAACGTCTTAGGGTTTGTATCTTTTGATGGCTTAGGCACAGAAACACACTTTTCACCCCTTTGGGGCTAGATTTGGAGATGGTGACAGCTCTCCTTTTCTCTTTTTTAGGGTTTGTATCTCTTTCATTCCATTCTTCATCTAGATTCATCATGACGATGGTGAACTAAAACCTATTGTTGTTGGGGGAAACAATGTAATCTTTTGATACTCTCTCTTATTGAAACGATTGATTATTTATATGGTCTCCATATGTTTCGATTGATTATTGTTGGGTTATCATTTGTGCTTAAGGCCTTTATCGTT
>NW_014544133.1:138999-149972 GCF_000741045.1 Vigna radiata var. radiata | reverse complement strand
TTCTGTTTATAATGCGGTATTAATTACTAGGGGAGGCTAGGGATAGCAAGCCAGTAGTTAATATTAGGCCCTTTTCGCCGANNGNTCGGGTTAAGGGGAGGCTAAGAAAGTCGCATAATAATTGAATCAATCAACTAATATTCAAGGGTAATATGTAAGAGAGAGTGGAATAGATGAAATTGTTAGTACCCAACAACATCCATTCATTCATCTACTTTTGTGTTTAACCTCAATTGATCAAATTGCATTCATGTTTATTTTCTGCACTTTATAAAAATCCCAAAATATTATTTTTATAGTCTTGATTGGTTAAGCAAAAGCACAACAGTTTAGTGCCGTGAGTCTCTTGGGAAAACGATACTTGGTCTTACCATTTATATTACTTGGACAATTTGGTACACTTGCCAACAGTACCCATTATGCAAAACAATTACAAGTTAATCCTTGCGAAGCTGAAAAATCAATTCAAGTCGAATTAAATTCTAAAAGGCAAATTTACAACAGAAAAGTGAAGAAAAACACTTAGCTCAAGCGGACGCGCCTAACCTAGGCTCTCATGATCACTGGTCATGGTAGATTGGTGAGAAACCATGAATCTAGTAAAAATCGAGTGGGCGAATAGAGGAAGCCGCAGAAGAAGGGGAAACGAACTACGAACCCTAGGTTCGAAGGATTGGCGGAAAAGAACAATTTAAATGGTGGAAAAGATGAATTAGTCAATGAAAATGAAGAAATCAAAGTTACGAAGGTTTTTAAACGATATAAACCTCTAGACGAAGATGAATGAAGAGGAATCGTTAGAAGATGTTAAAAAACCCAACCTATTGAACTAAGGTGGATTTGAGCAAATCTAATCGGTGAGAAAGTGAGACAAAGTGAGGAGTAATTAACAGATTTGTTTGCAAGTTGAATTTCCTTGATTGCCAAAGTGAGATAAAACCTTCAAGAGTTCTTCCAAGAGCTTCATACCTTAAAGATGAACAAACTAGTAGAGGAAAGAGATATCATTAAAAGAAAATGAGACCACAGTGACGAAAAACAAGAACGAAGGCGGCGTGCGGAAAAGAAACTAGGATGAATAGAAAATATTTAGTGTCACAGGGTGTTGTATCTGATTTTTTCAATTAAGGCTACATTATATATGACAGAGAAAATAAAAGATTAGAGTGACAGAGATGAAAGAGAAAGAGTTGAGAAAAAATGAGAGATGTGAGTAAGGATTTGAGTTGTTGTTAGTTTTGAGAATAAAAATTATTAAAATACCCTTAATCTTAAAACTTATAATTCATTATATATAAGAATATTTTTGTCTATTAAAACTCAGTACACATTACTAAAATATTAAAATATACTAATTCAAAAAACAGGGTTTGTGCGTTAGCAAACCTATATATATTAGTTTGATTTTTATTATAGGTTGGATATATTATTTTTCATTTTAAAAATCATATAATTAGTTAAAAAAAAGTTGCTTTAAATTTTTCTAAAAACCCTTATGATTTGTTGTTTCTCAAATTTCTAAGTACGGCAGCCATCTTCAATATTCTATTGTTGTTCTTCCATGTGAACAGGGAACAAGATCATTCATTGAGTTGGCATATCCATTCCCATGATCCAAACCCAAATTACCTAACCCCCATTATACTTTGTTCCAAATTCACTACTTCTTCCCGAACTTCTTCAATTGGTCTTTTCCATTATTCACAAAGTTTTCAGATTTGACTCTTTACAGCATCACAGTGGAGCAAGGAAGCAAGTGCTCATGGCTACAATTGCAACAATGTTATCTTCTTCCCTCGCGGGTCAACCCTTTTATTCTTTTTCAAATCCTACCTCTTCATTCTCTTTCAAAACCATCACTGTCACAAGACCAAGACCTAGAACCAGAACTAGAACAAGCTTCACATGGCTGAATCCTCAACCTCGTGGTGTTTTGGTTGAGGCAACGCCGCCGAGTTCACCTCCTTCTCCTTCTGTACTAGATGGATCCATCAAGGTGCTTGCGCTTCCGGAGAACCGTGCTGATGACATTCAAGCTGAGGCCAGAGCGTTGGCTCGTGCTGCCAATGCTTCTGTCTATTCGCCTGAGCTTCTGGCCTCCAAATATGGTTCTCAACCCATCAAGGTTTTTCATTTTTTCCTTTCTGCTTCTTCCGAAGTTTGAGTCTTTTTGGGATTATCTTTTGTGGGTGAGGTTGGGTTTTGTGAATTGATTTTATCCTTTTTCTTGGTAGGTGGTGGGAAGGGCCCTTCAGGTTCTGACTGCGGTGGGCTTGTTTGGGTTGAAGCTGTTGGTTGACCAGAAAAGTGGAGTGCTTGATCAAAATAAAAGGATTCGTGCCATTGAGCTTAGGGACACATTCACTCGGCTGGGACCAACTTTTGTCAAATTGGGTCAGGGGTTGTCTACCAGGCCTGATATATGTCCACCGGAGTATCTGGAGGAGCTCTCTGAACTTCAAGTATTGAATTTTATGTACTCTTTCACCTCTTTATTCGATTGGGGGTGGTGTAGCCTGTTAGGTTTTCCTAGTGAAGCATGTTCTAGGAATTGATTAACTTGGCCTTTTGTGAGAATAATGATTGGTTCAGTGATTATGTCCATATGCAACATTGTAGGATCTTCACTATTTCATTTGACTTTATGGTCTCTGCAAATTTCTTCATTAACCCAACTGACTGACATTGTATGATTCATGTAACTGATCTCATTTACTGATATAAGACTTTTATTGTATCTGGTCTTTAAATTAACAATGGACAATATTGATGACATTCAATGAAAAATTTTCACTAATGTGATGGAGTCTCTATTTGTAGTGAGTTGTGGTCTATATATATTTGTTTGTGTTGTTATGATATTTATGAATGAACTGGTTACTTAGGTTGTCTTCATTATTTCTGTGCTTTATCAGGATGGATTGCCAACATTTCCTGATGAGCAGGCCTTTGAATGCATAGAGAGGGAACTAGGACTATCTATTGACTCTATTTTCTCTTCTATATCTCCAAGGGCTGTAGCAGCAGCCAGTTTGGGTCAAGTTTATAAAGGCCAGTTGAAGTATTCTGGGAAAGTTGTTGCTGTTAAGGTGCAACGGCCTGACATTGAAGAAGCTATAGGATTGGACTTCTACCTAATTAGAGGTCTAGGGTTTCTTATAAATAAATATGTGAACTTTATCACCAGTGATGTTGTTGCTCTTGTTGACGAATTTGCACGTAGAGTTTTTCAAGAGCTCAACTATGTTCAGGTTATTCCTTATGCCAACATCAAACTTTGTATTTTAGTTGAATTCAGGCATGCATGATTCATCTATTGCCAATTTCCGGATCCTATTTATTTTCTCTATGAACACGGTTTTAAGTTGTGGTCACAGTAATGGTTGCTGTTTTGTGGTAATCCTTATTGATTTGGTAATTGCAGTCGTGGTGACTCCAAAACCTTGATACCATGGCCAAAATCGTGGCTGTGGACATTTCTAAAACCTTGTTTATGAAAATAAAAACAAAATTAAACATTGAGCCTTTTCTGATTTGCCAAAATTTAGGCAAAAGGCAGGCATATCACCATAGTATCTTTTTCCAATTGTAATTGAAAACTTACTTAGGATGATATGTGTGTGTATGTTTGTCATGTATAAGTTATGTAAGATATTTGTTGGGATTGAATGTTAATTTTGACAGGTTCCTGCAGGAGGGACAAAATGCAAGGAGATTCAAAAAATTGTATGCTGACAAGGAAAATATCTTTGTTCCTGATGTTTTCTGGGACTATACAAGTGTTAAAGTTCTAACAATGGAGTGGGTTGATGGAGTAAAACTAAGTGAGCAAGAAGCAATGGAGAGACAAGGATTAAAAGTCTTGGATCTGGTAAATGCAGGCATACAGTGCAGTCTCAGACAGTTACTTGAGTATGGATATTTTCATGCAGATCCTCACCCTGGGAATCTTTTGGCAACACCTGAGGGAAAACTTGCCTTTCTTGATTTCGGCATGATGAGTGAGACTCCAGAAGAAGCAAGATATGCCATAATTGGTCATGTTGTTCACTTGGTTAACAGAGACTATGAGGCCATGGCTCGTGACTACTATGATCTTGATTTTTTATCAAGGGATGTTGATGTATCTCCAATTGTGCCAGCACTTAGGAACTTTTTTGATGATGCACTTAATTATACTGTGAGTGAGCTCAACTTCAAGACTCTAGTAGATGGTCTGGGAAACGTTTTGTATCAGTATCCATTTAATGGTAAGATAGCCTATGCCTATTAGTGACTTATCATTTCCCATAATTTCTTTTCCAACATTAGAGGAGTGACTTATAAACATTTACTTCTTATTCCTAAATCCTAACTTTCTTTTGGATTCTATTTTGCTGATTTTTGTTTTTTCTGTTCTTTTCCTCTTCTGTTGACAGTTCCTGCATACTACGCATTAATATTACGTTCTCTCACAGTTTTAGAAGGTTTGGCATTGTATGCTGATCCCAATTTTAAGGTACTGGCTGCATCATACCCATATTTTGCTAAAAGGCTTCTAACAGATCCAAATCCATATCTAAGAGATGCTCTTATAGAGTTGCTTTTCAAGGATGGGAAGTTCAGGTTTGAAATGTGCTACTATCTTAAATCCATTGTGATTTGAACTTGGTGCTGTAGAATAATGTATGTTTAGTGCAATTGAATATTCATTAATCTGGTCTGGTACAGATGGAATAGACTTGAAAACCTGTTAACCCAGGGGAGAAAGGATAGAGATTTTTCTGCTAAGGAGGCTTTACAACCTGTCCTGAAGGTGTTATTGAGTGCAGATGGTGAAGATTTGAGGAATCTTGTTATAAAAGAGGCTGCTCGAGTATCGGAAGCTTTTACCCTCAGTACAATGTCTGAAACATACAGATATATTCCTCACTTTGTTAGGACCCTTGTCTTCAATGGCAATGGAAATGGACCGTTTATGATGTCAGAAACTGAATTGCAAAACATGATAGAGCTTAGAGATCAAGTTCTTAGAATATGGGGACTTCTTCAATCCTCTCATGATTTTGATCCAGCTATTTTGCTGCCCATACTACAGGTAAGACTATCATTTCTAATTGCAGCATCATTCAAATCGGAATAACTATTCCTTTGTCTGAATCTTTTGCATATTTTATGTTGCTTACAACTTAGGTGTGTAACTTCAAAATTACTTTATTATCGAACGTGTGAGGCATATAAACTGTTAGGGTATAAGGTGGGAGGTAATGAGAAGGAGAAGAAAGGTAGGAGGGAAGTGAGGCCGAACGGTGGAAGGCATGGAAGGGTTAGGTCGAATGGTGGATAAAAAGGAGAAGGGTCAGACTGAACGGTAGACAAAGGGGCGAGACCAGGCTGAATGGTGGACAACAAGGAGCGACCAAGCCGAATGGTGGGAGGCGTGGGGCGACCAAGCCGAACGGTGGGAAGCAGGGAAGGACCTGAGCCGAACGGGTGAAGGATCTTCAGCCTAACTGTCAGCGTTTAGGATGGGCGGGAAATTAATTAGGGTAATAAGAGAGATATTCTGAGAAGATATTCAGCAAAGGATAATTAGAGTAACAAAGCCATATCTCAGTATATTATTCGGTATAAGTTAAATATAGTAAATAAGGCTAAATATATTCATATAAGATAATTATAGTAAATAGGATTATTTTCTAATATTCAGTACATTTTGGGAGGGAATTAATTAGTATAAATAAAGGGGAAGCCTAGGGTTAGAGGCATGCTTTTGATTTGAGAGTTTTGTAAAGGAGGTTATGCTTCAGGATAATTGACGAAGGTTATGTTTCCAATTATTGGATGACTGAAGGAGGTTATGCTCCCAGTTATTGTTTACTTGTGTTTATCTAGATATTGCCATCAATAAAAGATATCAATTCGTTCTATTCCATTCTTTTATTATTCTTTTGCTTGATTTGAGTGTGTGAGATATTGTTCTAGTTACCTTCCATACTCTGATACGTAACAATTGGTCCGACCTGCCGAATAGTCAAGGGAGGAAACTGCCGGATCGAAGGAGGAGGGGGTAAGGCCAACTGAGCGGATAGAAAAGGGTGAGAGAACTGCCAGATTTGTCAAGGGTGAGGAAACTGCCGAATCAATAAGAGAGAGAAAGAAATCATGGAGGGAAGAGTAAATGCAATCGAAGGAAGACTGGATGGCATGGAGCTGAAACTAGAAAACATGGAGATGTCTAGGGTGGCGGAATCAGCGGCACTCCGCAAAGACATGGTGGCGGAATTAGTGGCACTCCGCAAAGACATGCAACAAGTGATGATGCTGGAAAAACGAACTCGTCAAAATGATGAGAACTCGGATGAAAGCTAGAGCTCGGTCAACGGGAAAAGGGAGAACCAACACAAGGACGAAGAGGGAGAGAAGATCGGTGGTGGAGGTGGTGGACCGAACGGTGATTGGAAGAAAAGGGTCGAATTGCCAAAGTTTTGAAGGGGTTGATCCACTAAATTGGATCAATAGGGCTGACAAATTTTTTGAATTACAACGGGTTGACGAGGAGGAAAAACTGCGCCTAGCCTATATCAGCATGGAGGGTAGCGCTGGGTATTGGTTTAGATTTTGGAGGGGCGAGACCAAAAACCGTACGTGGACAGGGTTGAAGGAGGCGATGGTGAACCGATTTGGAGGAAGAAGTCAGGGGTCAATCTTTGAAAGGTTGGCGTCCAGCAGGCAGATAGGGCCAGTGGAAGATTACATACATGATTTCGAAATCTCGGTAGGATAGACGTCCGGAGTAACTGAGGCACAACTAATGGGGTACTTCATGGCAGGGCTACAGGAGGACATTCATAAGCAAGTACGGCTGCTAGACCCACAGGAGTTGATGACCGCTATGAGGATGGCAAGGGACGCAGAGGAGCTCCACGGAGGCGTGAGAACTGGAGGCGAAAGTATGATTGAGAATCACTCTAGGGAGAGACCGAACGGTTCAAATATATGGTTGGAGCCCAGTCGCCCTATCCAGAACCGAACGGTAACTTTTGTGGAAAGCTGATTGGGATAATAGGGGATGGATAGTTTAATGAGAAAAGAGGGGAACTAAGGGGAACTAACTGTAGCCGCTTAACTGCTTAGAACAGTTAAGAGTGGGCGGGAGAGGTTGTATAAATAGAGGATAGATAGATAGAAGAGGGATTGATTGTTTAGTTGTTTGACGGGTTCATACCTGTGAAAGAGAGTTATGCCTCTGTATTCTTTCTGTACATATGCTAGAGTGTGAATAACATACAGTTTCCCAATCTTTCTTTGTTTCTTGGAGAGGAATTGAGTGTTGGAAATTAGGTTCCAATCTAGGAACCTAACATTTGGTCCGACCTGCCGGATGCCAATCGGTGAGAAGTCGCGATAAGTGATGGAGGGAAGAGTAGTAGCAGTTGAAGGGCACTTGGAGGCGATCGAGATTGCAATCGCCGAGACGAAAGCAGACACGAGGGCTCTGCGACAGGAGACGGCGGCAATACGTCAGGACGTTCAAGCAATCTTGAAGGCGCTAGGAGAACGTAACCACAATCACAGAGGCTAGCAACAGGATGAAAGTCAATCGTCAGTGAACGATAATAGGGGTGGAGCTAACGGCGGAGGGGGAAGAGGCGGAGATGGTAACCAAGGATGGATGGTAAATTGGAGGAAGCGAGTCGAGTTAGCCGTATTCGAAGGGGGCAAGCCATGGGTGTGGATAGGCAGAGCTGAGAAGTTTTTCGAAGTTTAGAGGGTGGTTGAGGAGGAGAAGATTGAATTGGCGTTTATTAGCATGGAAGGATACGCCGACAGCTGGTTCTGATTTTGGCGGGAGAAGACCAAGAACCTTTCTTGGGATGGATTGAAGAGGGCTCTGGGAATACGATTTGGAGGAGGAACGCGAGGGATGGTGTACGAGAAACTGTCGACCATAAGACAGGCAGAGCCGGTGGAGGAGTATATCCGCGATTTCGAAGTTCTGGTGGGGCAAACAACACAAATACCCGAGGAGCATATTATGGGGTATTTCTTGTCAAGCTTACGGGAAGAAGTGGGTGATCATGTCCGGCCACATGACCCCCCAGACTTGATGACTGCCATGTGAGTGGCGAGGGATGTGGAGAAGTTGTGTACTGCTTCGAAGGCTGGAGGAGGATGGATGTCCAAGAATCAAGGTTCTTGGGGGAAAACGACGGGGGCGGTGACGCGAATTGATTCCAATCGAGTCGCGACGGGGCGAGGAGGACAAGCTGAAAGTGTGGGGTCTGTTAAGAAGGATGCGACCTAAGGGTGGGGTAATGCGATAGCTAACAACGGGGGAAATAATCGGAACATTCGCAATCTCCCTTACTCGGAGTATATCAAGCGGAGGGAGGAGGGAAGATGTTTCCGGTGCGGTGGACCCTTCAACCCCGGCCACTGCTGCCCAAAGAGGGGTCTGAGAATGTTAATTCTAGTAGAGGAGGAGGAAGAAATTGAAGACGATGAGAAGACGGAGTTGAGTATCGCTACCATGGAGTTATCGGAGCTGTCCGCCGGTGGACTGACGACACCTAAGACGATGAAGTTACGAGGACGCATTGGGCAATGAGAGGTATTGGTTTTGATTGATAGTGGTGCGAGCCACAACTTTATTGATCGGAGGGTGGTGGAGGAACTGCAGATGACGGTGACGAATATGCAACCCTATATGGTGAGTCTAGGGGATGACCAGAGGAAGAGAATTAGCGGGTGTTGTGAGAGGGTGAAGTTGGAGTTGGGGGAAGCTCAACTTGTTGAAAGGTTTTATCTGTTTGAACTTGGAGGAGTCGAAGTAATTCTCGGGGTGGAGTGGTTGGAGAAACTGGGAGAAGTAATGGTGGGCTGGGGGAAACTGAGAATGGTGTATCGAGAAGGAGGGAAGGAGGTGACGGTGAAGGGTGACCCCACGTTGGAATCTGAAGTAAGCTCTATGGTTCAAAATTTTTATAGATGATTGCACTCGTGTCACATGGGTTTTCTTACTAAAACAAAAATCTGAAGTAAGCTCTGTGGTTCAAAATTTTTTCTCAATGGTAAAAAATCAATTTGGTGTTAGTATTAAGAAGATTAGATCTGATAATGCCAAAGATTACTTCAATCATGGGCTTATTTCTTTTTGTCAAAAGGAAGGTATCATTCATGAGTCCTCTTGTGTCAAAACTCCTCAACAAAATGGGATTGCAGAGAGAAAAAATGGACACCTCCTTGACCAAACTAGAGCTCTCCTTTTTCAACATAAGGTTCTTAAGAACGGCCTGTTATCTAATTAATAGACTACGTTCTCGTATTCTAGCTTCCAAAAGTCCTATGGAGGTTTTGTCATCCTTTTATCCTAATGTGTCCACATCCAACCACCTTGTTCCACGCATCTTTGGTTGTGTCTCTTTTGTCCATGTCCACAGTAGTGATAGAGGTAAACTTGATCCTAGAGCCTTAAAATGTGTTTTCATAGGGTACTCATCCACACAAAAGGGATATAAATGCTATCACCCACCATCCAAAAAATTCTTTGTGTCTTGTGATGTCACCTTTTTTGAGCACAAAAGTTACTTCTATGAAGATCATCTTCAGGGGGAGACTACACCAAATGAAGATGATATCCTTATGCTTCCTGACTTAAGCTTAGGACTAGAAATAGAGACTAAAAGTGTAACAGCTGAGACTCAAGATGGGGCTGATGTAAGATTTGGTAAAAATATGGTTTATACAAGGAAGACAAAGACCATTCCAGAATCTGTCCATGTTCAACCATCCAACCCAACATTACATGAGGTAACTATTCCTAATCCTTTAATCTCCAATGCATCAAACTCTGTTTTTCCAAATATACAGGAATCTGAATCCAGTCCAGCATCCCTTTATGAGGACCTAGATATTCCAATTGCCCTTAGGAAAGAGACTAGGAAATGCACTACCAAGCCATTGTACCCTTTAGCTAATTAACTATCCTTTAAAAACTTTTCACCTACCCATAAAGCCTTCCTCACAAACCTAAACACCACAACCATACCTACCTCTTTATCTGAAGCATTGAGTGATAAAAAATGGAAACAAGCTATGGACCTGGAAATGGAAGCACTAGAAAAGAATAGTACTTGGGATTTGGTGGCTCTCCCGTATGGAAAAAGACCTGTAGGGTGCAGGTGGATATATACTATAAAATACAAGGCTGATGGGTCTATTGAGAGGTACAAAGCAAGGTTAGTGGCTAAGGGATTCACTCAAACCTATGGAGTGGATTACATGGAAACTTTTGCTCCTGTGGCAAAAGTGAATACAGTTAGGGTGATATTATCTCTAGCAGCTAATTATGGTTGGAACTTGCAACAATTTGATGTTAAAAATGCCTTTCTTCATAGAGAAATTGAAGAGGAGATTTACATGGAATTGCCCCCTGGATATGAGGGAAAAACAGCTGCCAACACTGTTTGCAAGCTAAAAAAGGTATTGTATGGATTGAAACAATCACCATGAGCGTGGTTTCGAAGGTTTACTAAAGTTATGATAAGTCTAGGCTATAAACAAAGTCAAGGAGATCATACCTTGTGTTAGATATTGTGTTTATTTCATTTACATGTTCATTTGTATTTGGGCTTAGCCCACACTCTTAATATTATAAATACATTACCCTATGTGTATACACAGACACATAAGGGAGATTTCCCCTCATCTCTTTTACTATTTCATATGGTATCGAGAGCTTAGGTTCTATTCCAGTCGTCTCCGGTGCTCATCTCTGTCGCAACCGCCGTCGTAGCCGCCATCGCCGACACCGTCGTCGCCGTCGCCGGCACTGTCGCCGCCGTCGCCGGCACCGTCGCCGGAGTTTCAGAATCGACCGGCGACCACTCCATCTGGATCGTCTCGGCCGGGCGACCACCGTGGTCCAAAGATCGCGGTGATCGGAGCTCTCACGCGCCTCCACGCGCCGCCGCAAAGTTCGCAGGTCCGCC
>NW_014544133.1:110892-133544 GCF_000741045.1 Vigna radiata var. radiata | reverse complement strand
TATGGTTAAAAATCATCTTGGAAGACTTAGGAATAAAGTCAGATGAATTAATGAGACTTTATTGTAATAACAAATCTGCTATTAGCATAACTCATAATCCAGTGCAGCATGATAGAACCAAACATATCGAGATCGACAGACATTTTATCAAAGAAAAATTAGATAGTGGTCTAATTTGTACTCCATATGTCTCTTCACAAGATAACCTTGCAGATATTCTAACAAAGGGACTGAACAAGAACAACTTCGAAAGTATTGTTTCCAAGCTGGGAATGGATGACCGTCTTGTCGTGGGCAGAATATTGGTACAACACGAGCTACCAAGGAGCAATAAAGTGGACCCCTTTTGAAGCCGTGAATGGGAGAGCGCCTCCCTCTTTGCATAGGTTCAATCCTGGTGAATCATTGGTTGAGGCAGTGAGTCAGGAGCTCCAGACCAGGGATGAAGCCCTGAAACAGTTAAAATTTCATCTGGAAAGGGCGCACGATCTCATGGTTAGGCAAGCTAATAAAAGGAGGAAGGCTGCGAACGTGGAAGTAGGGGATTGGGTGTATTTGAAGATACGGCCTCATAGACAAACATCCATGCCAACCAGGGTCCATCGAAAGCTAGCAGCTAGATACTTTGGGCCGTTCCAGGTGGTGCAGAAGGTGGGGGAGAATGCCTGTAAGTTGCAGCTACCGAAGATAGCCAAAATTCATCTTGTCTTCCATGTTTCACAGGTGAAGAAGGCAATAGGAGAACAAAGGGTGGAGAGGGACTTACCACAGGACCTGAAGGCGACGGACCTTCATTCTAGCTCGTAAACATCTTGGGAAGGAGGTAGCTGCAGGAAGGAGGGGAAAGTGTGCCACAACTACTAGTTGAGTGGCAAGAAGGAGGGTCGGAAGGGGCCAGTTGGGAAAACGAAATAACCATAAGGGAACAATACCCTGATTTCAACCTTGGGGACAAGGTTGGTGTTCAAGGGGCATGTATTGATAGGGATAATAGGAGATGGTTGGTTTATGAGAGAAGAAAGAGGGGAACTAAGGGGAACTAACTGTAACCGCTTAACTGCTTAAAACAGTTAAGAGTGGGCAGGAAAGGTTGTATAAATAGAGGATAGATAGATAGAAGAGGGATTGATTGTTTAGTTGTTTTACGGGTTCATACCTGTGAAAGAGGGTTATGCCTCTGTATTCTTTCTGTACATACGCTAGAGTGTGAATAACATACAGTTTCCCAATCTTTCTTTGTTTCTTGGAGAGGAATTTAGTGCTGGAAATTAGGTCCCCAATCTAGGAACCTAACAAAAGCCGAGTGGCAATCACAGAGAATGTGGGGTTCGGATGAAAAGAAAGATTCCTGAGAAATTTGCCTTATGAGGAGTATGAGAAACGAAGGAAAGAAGGAAGGTGCTTTAGATGCAGCGAAATGTTCGGTCCTGCTCACCGTTGCCCGGATAGGAGCTTGAGAGTCATGATATTGGCGGAAGACGAGGACGAATGGCCACCACCCGAGCCTCTAGACCTGAATTGATGAAGATCCATGAGATCGAGCTCCCCGTTTCCAACCTTGAGGACAAGGTTGTTTTGCAGTGGGGTGTAATATTAGGGTATAAGGTGAGAGGTAATGAGAAGGAGAAGAAAGGTAGGAGGGAAGTGAGGCCGAACGGTATTGATCGTAAAGGCTGAACGGTAGAAGGCATGGAAGGGTTAGGTCGAATGGTGGATAATAAGGAGAAGGGTCAGACAGAACGGTAGACAAAGGGGCGAGACCAGGCCGAACGGTGGACAATAGGGAGCGACCAAGTCGATCGGTGGGAGGCTTGGAGCGACCAGGCCGAACGGTGGGAAGCAGGGAAGGACCTGAGCTGAACGATTGAAGGATCTCTAGCCTAACTGTCAGCGTTTAGGATGGGCGGGAAATTAATTAGGGTAATAAGAGAGATATTCTGAGAAGATATTCAGCAAAGGATAATTAGAGTAACAAAGTCATATCTTAGTATATTATTCAGTATAAGTTAAATATAGTAAATAAGGCTAAATATATTCATATAAGATAATTATAGTAAATAGGATTATTTTCTAATATTCAGTACATTTTGGGAGGGAATTAATTAGTATAAATAAAGGGGAAGCCTAGGGTTAAAGACATGCTTTTGATTTGAGAGTTTTGTAAAGGAGGTTATGCTTCAGGATAATTGACGAAGGTTATGTTTCCAATTATTGGATGACTGAAGGAGGTTATGTTACCGGTTATTGTTTACTTGTGTTTATTCAGGTATTATCATCAATAAAAGATATTAATACGTTCTATTTCATTTTTTTATTATTCTTTTGCTTGATTCAGATATGTAACATAAACTAATTTGGATGAATGCTACAAAACTCCAAAATTGCTGATTATTATTTATGATATTCCTTTAACAGAGCATTTTGTAAGTATCATTGCATACTAAATCAGAAGGGAGTTTGTGGAACATTTCAATCTTGTAGCATCTAAAGATGTTAAAAGACGTGATCATGCAACTAAAATATAGCATTGAAAATTATATTAAGAGCTAAGATGTCTTTAAAAAATTGAACTGTAAATAGTTCATTATATAGTACAGAGTTAACTTTTGAAATTTACATTAATATATTACTTTCTTGTAAAGTATTTAGTGGATTGGATCGAACTTTTTCAGCCTTATACTATATAATAATTTTCTATTCAAAATTGTAACGTATGAGCAGGTCCTTGAGCAACCTGAGGCACGCAAACTTGGGGGGCGTGTTGTTAGTGGAATCACTCAACGTCTTGCAGCACGCTTTCTTCAGCAAATACTCAGAGTTCCATCAACAGCTTCGGAATAGATTTTGCAGCACTGTAAATGCTAGATAAGGCATGCATATTACTTATATTTCAACTGGTTTTGTTTTCAGTGTGCTGGGACAGTATAGTCCATTCTTATTGATTTACTGGACCATATGTCACAAAATGATCTTCTCTCCTTGCTTCTTCCAATATTTTTGGTTTCTTTCTCTTTTCTGCAGGTTATTGTGGACATGAAAAATAGGAGTTGCATTCCTTACACAAGAAAATAGGAGTGAGATATTGATTCTTGCCAAAATTGTTTGGTTTTCCAATTTTGTCCAAAAAAAAATTGTATATATGATGCTCCCGTCATTAATTATATTGGGTTATCATGATTACAAACAGGAGATCACAATATTATTATGATACTAATTGGTGTACCATTACTATCACATGCACATGTTGCAGTTTATTTTTACTATGGCACACTCATTTCTCTTGCATCTATTACACCTGGAATCGTTTGTGACTTGCTTTTCAGTTTTTGTCATTGTGTCTGCTATGAGCCAGTGACTTGTGGAGGAATTGATGCAATGAGAAAATAAAGTGTAATGATAACCGTTGATTAAGAATCGACTATAAGAATAACAAACAATTATTGTTATCCAAGTGCATGCACTTAATCATAATTTAAAAAGTGAATTTTCTAACCAATTATGTTAACTGTAATATGTTCATAAAGTGCACTTCTTACCGTAAAGAAGTCAAATTTGGATCAAACACTATCTGCAACTTGCCCATGTTAAAATCTGTGTTTATGAATGAGTATCATTTCAGCTGGTAATTGTCTGAATATTTTTTGACTACTCAATGTGTGTATGGGAAGTAGTACATACATTCTAAAGTACTTTTGGTGTAAGTGTACTGTCTGTTTTCACCACAGAATATGATCAGAATGTTCATCTGAGATTTGAACTTGCCCATTTTCATCTGAGTATTTTATTTCAATAAGAATGTAAGTGCTTGATTTTCCTTTTCTCAAACAAGAATTTTATAAGGTTACTAGGAATTAGAATCTTTCAATTCATGGTATTAGAATTTCCTTAAACGTACACTCATCTACTCAAACATAATTTGTTTTATTTTATGCTTTTGTTATTTCAATCAATTATATTGACTCTAAACCCGTTGTGGAAATACAAGTTTATGTCAACTTTTTGTTATCAATTCATTTAGAAAATTTATTTCTACACTAAGTTACTTCAAAATTTAAATTAATTTTCTTATCAAAATTATATATACAAAATGAAGATTATTTAAAATTTAGTTTGGATTATTTCGCTCACATACGGGCTAAACTGAGGCTGAGTTATAAGTGAAATGCCTTATTTTTGGGTCTTTTTTCTTTTAGGGTATGAATCAACAAATTCTTCTATAAATATTTACAGAAAAGAAAAATAAGAATGCAATAAAATAATTTTTCTTAACGTTGAAAAAGTAGCTTACGCACTAAATAACAATTTATGAGAAGAAATTTATAAATTAATGCATCATGTAAATTTTATACATATATTTTCCAACTTTTCTCATATTAACCTTGACACCTTAACATCACTGTTGCACTTTTCTTACTATTGTGCAATACAAGAGGCAGAGGCAATGTAATGCTGAATTGTTTCAACACACTTGTTTTGTTTCTTGTAACCTACACCATCATGACGTTACACAAAGCCATATTATTTGGGATAATTTTTTCTATTCCAAGATATATAGCCTCGAAAAATATAAAAAAGAAAATGCATTTCGGACCATATTATTTGGGATACGATATTTCTGTTCCGAATTATGTATTTCAAAATATAAATTTTTTTATTGTGAATTATATGAAAATATAAAATAAAAAGTGCATTCTATAATATATATTTTAAAATATAAAATTAACATTTTAAATTCCACTGTCTAAATTATGTAAAGGAAGGTTAAAATTATAGAAGTATAGGAAGAAATTTCATACAAATAGTGGTTTCTTACTACAAGGACCAATTCAGGACAGGCACATTGTTTTCTACACTCCCATAATTTTGCATCTAGGATGTTTCAATAGGGCTATTGTTTTCTACACACCCATAATTACTACCTGCACCCCACAATATTAGGGAAAGACTCAAACACCTTTCACCACTTCATCCACATCATACCACCAGTATCCTGCCTCCACCACTTTCACTTTGTAACATGCAATAACAAGGAGAAGGAAAAAGTAAATCAACATCCTAAAACAACTAACTATAAAAGCACAACTTGTTGTAAATTCAAAATAGTGAATAGGAAACCACTATTAATTAATGGAAAATGATAGTTTGACACTCTCTGCATGACAAATTTTTTACACCAATGACGTGTCACGTTCTCATTGATATGGTTTATATTAGTTACAACGAAGACACAAAAATTGCAATCTACGTTTTACAACCTACTAACATGGAGAATAGTTAGGAAAACATTATCTAAATCCTTAAAAGATAAGATAGATTATTCTAAAGCACTAACGTGAGCATGATTAAAATGAATTAAAATTCTCCTTGTCCAAATGGCTTGATAGGCACAAGAGGCGGCAACTTCAAACTCAACTTCAGTGGTAGACAAAGTAATTATTGACTATTTCTTAGAAGACCAAGAAACAACACCGAACTTAATAGAAAAACATAACCTAACCTGAAGTACCTTTTGTTAACTAGATCTCCAGCATAATCATTGTCTATATAAGCAACCAGTTCCTCATCTCTTGCCTTTCTGTAGAGTATCCTAAATTTGAAAGTCCTTTTTATATATCTCAATACTTTCTTGGTAGCTTGGATATGCATTTTTGTCAAATGCTCCATATATCTGCTTTAAAGACTAACAATGAACATGATATCAGGGGAGTAGCAATTAGGTACATCAAGCTGTCAATTAATTGCTTGTATTGAGTGTTGCCCGTTCTAATTCCAATTTCATCCTTCATGAGTTTGCACCCTAGAACAATTGGATTATGGACTAATTGCAGTTATCCATATTAAACATTTCTAACACCTCTTGGGTATATTTCTTTTGACAAATAAAAATACATTATTGATTCTGCACCACTTCCGAAGAAAGTATTTCATTTGTCCAAGATTTGACAAATTGAACTCATGCATCATAAAATTTTTAAATTCTTCAAACATATGTTCATCATTGCCTGTAAAAATAAGATCGTCAACATAGAGACATATAATCAAAATTTTACCCCCACTTCCTACTTTGACAAACAGGGAATGTTCATAAGAACATTTCCTAAAACCTTCTTTGCCAAAGTATGACTTTATACGACTATAAACTTATTATTTAATATTTTAAATTAAAAATGATATTAATTTTTATATATAAACAAAATTCAGATCATTGATATTGTGTTTCTTCTATAAATCTCTTTCAAACATCTATCAAATTTTTATATAAATAAAAATAAATTGTTCTTAGAGGGTTGAATGTGTATTATAGGATGCTCTAAACACTTCAAATTTTTAATCTCCAAGATATTCATCTTCTTTTTGAGTACTTGTTCTCTTTGAGTTAGTCAAGAGTTGTGTATGCAAAAAACATTCTAACACTCACTAGTGCAAAAACGCTGTTTAACATCACCCTTTAGACATCAGTTAGGGGTAGGCACGACGTATATAATCTTATAGATATCCGTTAAGAGGGGCCCAATGTATATAATCCTATAGACGTCGGGGCTCTCCTAACTAACGTCTATATGTCTGACAGGTAGGTGAAAAGTCATTTCTTTCCGCCATATAGACGTCTGGGACCCTCCTAACCGACGTCTATATGGCGGAAACTAATGGCTATTCACCTACCTGTCAGACCTATAGACGTCAGTTAGGAGAGCCCCGACGTCTATAGGATTTTATACGTCGGGCCCCATCTAACTGACGTCTATATGTCTAATAGGTTAGTGAAAAGTCATTACTTTCTGCCATATAGACGTTCGGGACCCTCCTAACTAATGTCTATATGGCCCAAATTAATGGCTATTCACCTACCTGTCAGACCTATAGACGTAAGTTAGGAGAGCCCCGACGTCGATAGGAATTTATACGTCGGATCCTGCCTCACTAACGTCGGATATACGATTATAGACGTTAGTGGCCTTAGTAAGCAACGTATATAAGCTCCGCGAATATTAATTTTTAAATTAGAAAGACGTCATATTAGTGAGATCCCCGACGTATATTCCACTATAGACGTCAATCTCTTGGGCAACCGACGTCTCATTTCTTGTTAAACTAGTGATTGCGAACCAACAATTTTGCGCACTTCATCGTCTTCCTTCGCCTTTTCTCTCCGTTGCATTGAATTTTCAGGTGCGTTTGATCTATTTTTAATCGTTTAAACTTGCTTTTAATCCAATTAAATTAATCTTTTATGTATTATGTTTCATTTGAACCGATTAAAATGAGTTTTCGTTGTGTTTTGGTGCAGTTTTTCTTGTGTCTTTGGGCAGTGTAGTAACTCTCTCCCTTTGCTAGTTTCCTCGTAAGAAAAGCTTGTGTTTTTTTGGATCTCTTATGGCATTTTAACCTGAAGCCGAACCTAGGTCCTTGCCTAGTTCCATTCCTACTGCCAAAGAAAAAGAATACGGTGACGCCCACCGTATTCTCTTTCTTTGGTGGTCAGAATGGACCTAGGAAACGAACCAAGTTCATCTTTGGGTTGAAATGCCATAAGAGATGCAAAAGACGTAATTTTTTCTTACGAAGAAACTAGCAAAGGAAGGAGGTGCTATTGCGCTACCCTAAGACATGAGCAGAACTGCACTAAAACATAACGAACACTTCCTAGACATCGGTTAATGCCATGTTCGACGTCTATAGTGCCCTTCGGCGTCAGTTAGTGCCACGTTTGACGTCTTTATAGTGCTCTTAGACATCGGGTGGTGCCATGTCTGACGTCTATAAAAACTCGTAGACGTCGATTAGTGCCATGTGTAACGTCTTTATAGACGTCAGTTATGTTAGTGAACCGAAGTCTATAACGACGTCGTACCTACAAATAACCGACGTCCAATTAACGTCACCCATATAGATCTCGGGTGTGGATGTGATGTTAAAAGCAAAAATAACATACGTCTAAAGTCATTTTTGCACTAGTGGCTTATGTCACCTTAATACATCAACAAGCAATAAATACAACAATTAATAAATATAATTAACATATTTAGTAAGATGTGTTATTTATATTATTATTTATAAATACTTACTTGAATAGATTGAACCCATTAGTTAAATACCTATTAATTTAAGAATTATCGTGATTAATCATGAATTATTATAAGTGTTTGTATGATGTCGTATTAGATAAGCCGATCATACGTCAAATTATTAAATCTTACCTATTTTCAACTAGGAACCGGCGTTAATTAACTAGTATAAAAGAATAAAACTCCATCATAGATAAACCTTTTCTTTATCCATCATAAAAGCAAACTATAATTCCTGGCCAACTAATCAGAAGTTTCATTAATACTAATAGTAAATGATTCTTTTATGGTGAGCCTAGCACACAGTGTTCTCCGAAAGGTCAACTTATATAAAAAAAAGTTTGACTGATATGTCTGAGTCATGGTAGAGATACTCATTTAATGGCTATAGCAATGTGCATGTCGACATAACAGATCTCGAGTGTCTACGAAATATTGCTTTTATATATATATATATATATATATAAATCAGATGTGATTTTGATCAATTGAATTTGGCAGTTACATAGATTACATGAGATTGTGACACGTGTCCAAATTGGCTGGTACCGACGGTTATAACACTGAACCGTGCCCATAGATTGAGGAACAGGAAGGGCATGCTCCCATGTAGCTTTGTCCGCTGGTAGGCCCCAAACATTCTTTTAATGCATGTGCTTTCTGGCTCCTATTTAATTGCTACTACTGTTTATACTGTTCCTGATTGGATTCATTCAAATCTTCTTTTAAACTTTAATATTAATTGCACTTATTTTTTTCAATGACTAATATGGTGTGTTTACAATTTTGACTACAAACTTCTAATTTTTCTGCATACCTAAAAATGAACGTTTTTATTTTACAATTTCGTCACCTCAATTTAATCTTTATAACATCCTTTTATCTTCAGCCGTTTTCTCTTCTTAATTCCAATTCGAGGTGTGATACATTTAATGATATTGTGTCACTCAAGATTACTGGTATGTTATATCAATTAAGTCTTAAATATGTAATAAATGAAGTCATTTACTTATTGTATTTATAAAATTTTACATGGACCTTTGATTATTATTGGCCCAATCGTGGCCCAATCGTAGTCCAATCGTGGCTTAATTGCTGTCAATATCGTTTAAGAACGTTTTATTCCGCTAACAAGGAGATGATTTATTATACCTTGAACCGGTTATTGATGTGAAATCGACCAAACGATAAGTACGGACCGATCGGTCCATACAATACACCTAAAAATGAACATTTTTATTTTTACAATTTTGGTAGCTTAATTTTGATTCTCATTATTAAACGTGAGTAGTTTTATAGTATCATTGTTAACTTATTATTTCAATGATTAATAAGATCATTTATTTTAAGTTGCATAATAAATCTTATTCTTTATTTTTTTAACATTTTTCATAGCTTAGTTAACATTTATATTAAATAATTGGTTTAAACCCTCTGATGGTTCTCATATTTGTATGAGAATCTCAAATGGGTCCTCATATTTGTAACTGTCTCGATTGGGTCATAATATTTGTAAAATTGAGCCAATTTTGTCCTGTCCGTTAAGTTCTCACAGATGGCGTCAAAGTCTGTTGATGTTGTGATACTGATTTGTATGATCTTATTACGCTGAAAAATAAATTTTAAATTATGACGTGGAATTTGATAACCCTTGCTGCCACATCATCATCCTCTCCACAAAAACCCTAACTCCCTAACCCTTGTCGTCGTGCCGTAACTGTGCTGCCACCATCGCTATCCATGTTGTGCTGCCACAAGGCCGCCGCCTAACCCTAATTTGTCCTCCTCCATCAACCTTCATCAGAAACCCTCATCTGCACCACTGTTAAGCTTCAACACATCTTTTTCTTTCGCAGCAGAAATGTTAACACCCTGGCAAGTGTACCAGATTGTATCAAGTAATAATAGACAGTAAGTCCAGATATCGTTTCCCAAGGGACTCTTGGCCTAGACGTTCATGTGAATTGATTTCATAAGACTTGAGTAAAAATTGAATTTAGAGTTTGTAAATGCAAAATCTAAAATAAACATGCAAATGCAAAAGCTTTTGATCAATTGGCAAATAAAGATATGAATGAATGGTGTTGTTGGGGTTTACGATTTCATCCTCATCCACTCTCCTATATCAACTATTCTTATCTGTTACCAATGTTCATGCAACTTTCTAATTTACTCTAAACCCGATTCCTCAGCGAAAAGAGCCTATCACCAATTACCAATTTACTATTCCTAGTCTCCCTAGTAATTACTAAAGCATTAATGATAGAAGCTTAAAGCAATTGACCGTCCTATTCCTATTCCTAGGAAATATTTCATAATCAAGAGAATTCTCCTCAGGTCTAGATTTCCCCGTACGTTCCCCAATGAGAACAATGCAAGCTTTAATCTCAGAGTAGAAGCAAGTGTTTTATTTCCATTTAAAAAAA
The DNA here is from genome assembly GCF_000741045.1 of Vigna radiata var. radiata. Lineage (NCBI taxonomy): Eukaryota > Viridiplantae > Streptophyta > Magnoliopsida > Fabales > Fabaceae > Vigna > Vigna radiata. Next base: position 123,052 of record NW_014544133.1, on the reverse strand, counting down.
CTCATTTTCTTTGCATTGATGTTATTGTCACGACCAGAGAACTTTTTTTTAAGCATTTTCATTTTCAACGTCTTTTGTTTGGACACTTGGTCACGTGAGATAGGTAGACAGAATATATGTTTTTTTTTATTGCTTTTGCTTTTAAATATTTTGCATAGTATGTTGAGTTGAGTTGCATGTTTTTAATTTAGTGATACATATTAATAATTTTAACTGTCTTAGATATTTGTGTTATAGTGTTAAGCGTTTAATATTTTCTTTTATTTTAATGTTTTCTAGCATGTTTGGTTGTATTTAATTTTTAGTTTTAATTCAATTTAGTTTTCCTTGCTAGAACACTTTCCAACCCCCCTTCGTGTGAGACCTGATTCTCGAACCACAGTTTGGTCCTTGAGAGACGACCTAGGAGTCATTCCCTAGCTATACTGCATTTCTTATATGCTCATTAAATTTTGCATGGGGTGCGACCTCCATCACTAATCGCGTAAGACTTGAGAAGAGAATAAAATTGGTGGTGATACGCAAAGAACAAAAATAGACATGCAATGCAGTTGATTCAATTAGTTTTGAGAAACTATGGATGAATGATGTTGGGGTTTACAATTACATCTTATCCACTCTCATATATCTACTCTTCTTATTTAATTCACTTATATATCTAATTTCCATGCATACTTTCTTATTTACCCTTAACCCAATCCCTTGGTGAAAAGAGCCTATTATTAATTACTGGCTTGCTATCCCTAGCCTCCACTAGTAACCAATAATGCAATGTGATCGGAAGCAATTACAATTCACCGCCCTACCCCTATTCCTAGGCGATATTGGCATAATCAAGGAATTTCCCACCAGTTCATGACATTACCGTATGTCCCCATATCGATAAAGACAAACATCTTTTACTGAATGAGTTAAACAATAAAAGCATTGAGCACAGATGAGAACCCAACAATTGATAAACAAGTATATGACAAACATATGAAGTAAATAAGAATTTCAATATATACGAGAGTTTCAAAAGATTACATTGTTCCCCAACAACAAAGGGTTTAGTTCACCATAATCATGGTGAAACTAGATGAAAATAATGAAAGAATGGAAGAAATAACCCTAAACTTGGTTGAATGGAGCCTAAGCATCCAAGGAACGTCCTCAAAGGTGTGTGGAATAGCTCTGGACGTTCTCTCTGCCAAAAGAATCCTCTTCTAATTTGTACTGGGGCTATTTATAAGCCCAAAAAGATAACAGATAAATTATACAAAGATTTACAGAATCTGACTAGAAAAACAGACAACCGCCCAGGCGCCTAATTTTACCGCTCAGCGGTTTGCCTCTAGCCGCTCTGAGCGCTCAGTGGTCAGTTTTGCCGCTGAGCGGTTTCCCTCTAATCGCTCTGAGCGCTCAACGGACCATTCTGGCGCTTAGTGGCTTGCTTGACCCTTCTTTTCATCATTTTTCTCCTTCTTTCATGGGTCCAAGTCCACCTTACTTCACTTCCATCTTTAATTCATCCAAAAACCCTGCAAAACAATGCAAAACAAGGATAATATTGCTAAAACCAACTTTTGACTCTCAAGAGACTCAACTAAGTGTTTTACTTGATTTAAAGCTCATTCTAAGCCATAAAAGGGTGTGTTCTACTATCAAATTTAAGCATGAAAATAACGGTTTTTAGACCGTTATCACATGTTTATTTTTCCTTTAGCCCAACTTTTCAATTTAAGAGTATTGAATGTGCTTTCTTATTTATTTGTCGTATTGTAGTTAGTTCACCCACCTTGACATTGAATGTTTTATTCTAGTGTTTTCTTTTACTGTAATGCTTTCAATTATATTTAATTTTATTTAATTTTTAGTTTTAATTTAGTTTAATTCTCCTTGTAAAAACACTTTCACAAACCCCCTACGTGTTAGACCTAATTCTCGAACCGCGATTTGGTCCTTGAGAGACGACCTAGGAGTCACTTCCTAGTCTATACTGCATTCTTTTATGCACATTAAATTTTGCATGGGGTGCGACCTCCATCAAACACTTTGTCAACTCGAAGAGAACTGCTCCGACTTTCGACACACGAAATGGGAGCTTCTCCTAATCCTGAGACTAGGCAGAGCACAATTTTTCAGAAAAGCTCATGATAATCGATTATTTCTCCTCACAATCGATTATTCCAGAATAGTACTTAAAATACAAGTTTTACAAATTTAAAGATATTCCTAATACATTTATACTCTACAAAGTGCTTCTAAAAAGATTTTCTAATATCTTCTATAGGTTAAACTTCTTGTAGCATCATCAAAACCATTTACTTCAAGACTTACCAATGCTCCTCATTGGTAACAATCTCCCCCTTTTTGATGATGACCAAAAACTCAATTTTTAAGAGCAGCATTGGCTTTGCTGTAAAATATTCAAGCTACAGACAACAAGAAAGTTAGCAATACCTGTCCTGTACCATTTTAAAGTATACTTCTCCCCTAAAAATATACTTCTCCCCCTTTTTGATCATAAGCAAAAATTACTGTATAAAAGCTCCCCCTTAATATAATCTCCCCCTCAATTAAACAACATATGCATTAAACATAAGAGATTATTTTATTTAGAACATGAAATATTACATAGTCATCATAAGGAGCAACATAAAAGGGCATAAAGATAAAACAGAAGCAACACCAACAATCATACAAACATAGAATCCTAACTCTAAAACTCAAGGTGAGAGATCTCTCAGGTGGTTGAATGTCCAGATGAGTTTCAATATTTGTTAGGCGAACATCAAGATCAAGAAATTGATCAACCACGTATTCGTCATGAGCTTGCTGCCACTCATAAATTTCATCACAGTGAGTTTTCTGTGCAAGACTCATATCCTGTAATTGTTCAGATTGTCTAGCAAAATGTTCTTCCATAGAAAGTGAGGAAGATGAAGGCATGTTAGATGGACCAGCATCAGAAGGAGCAACAACACTTACTGGTTCTGCCATATGAGCATCCATGTCTTCTTCTTCATCAGCTTCAGAAGGATCATCATCTTTATGAATAATTGCATTTCCTCAAGTAACAAATCCCATTTGGCAAAAGGTGGTTTCACGAATCTCAGAACCAATAGCTTGAATTACTTGAACATGTTCTCCTTCCACATTAACCCCTTTGTATTCTAGGATTCTAGAGATGAGAAGAGCATAAGGAAAATGATAAGAATGATATTTCTTGGCTTTTACCATGGTGTCAACAATAAGAGCAGGCCAATCAATATGTATGTGATTTAAGATCCGATACAGAAGATGCAGATCTTGCTCAGAACATTGAGCATGGTTGGTGGCTCTTAAACACATTATCCACACAATCAAGTAGTGGATCATCTTCTCTTCAACTTTGAAACCACCAACAAGCAGTTGCCTACGGTTGGTCCGCTGTTCAGGATGGCGCAAGAAAGATTGAAAGGCCATCAGTCGTTTGAAGTCTGGAACTCCGAGATGAACTTTCGCAGCATCATCCTAGATGGTAAGTTAAGCAACATTGGTCCACACGTCATCATCCAAAATTATGCGGACGCCTTTCACCTTGGTAGAAATTATCCCATCTCGATATCTCATATTGAAGTAGAAAACTCTTATGAGATCGGGATATATGCAACCTTTTTGCTCCACTAAGTGTGTGAGACCTTGACCAACAAAAAGATCTGGAAATTGAAATCCACAGAAGCGATAAAAATCAAGGCGAATATACATTACCGCCATGATTCTCCTCTCTTGCTAAAAGTTGATATAATCCGCATGCTTCTCTTGATCGGATATCCATCCATCAATGGTGGCAGAACGTGGTTGAGAAGAAGAAGAAGCACCAACATTTCTTCTACGGGTTCTTCTGGAATCAGCCATGGAAGGTGTGAAAGAAAAGAAACTTTTGAGAAAGATGATGGAAATTTGTTTCAGATATGATTTTGGGAGTTTTTGGGTGCAAAGAAGTGACCATTAATCGATTATAGGAGGCTATTTATAAGGAAAATCAGAAAACTAGCCGTTTATAACCGTTATAGAGCTCTCCAACGACTCTATTTTTGGAACTGTGCGCGTGATAATCGATTATTATTAGTGATAATCGATTATCAGTTCATGAGTCACTTCCCAGAAATTGCACAATAATCGATTATCACTGAAGATAATCGATTATCTGTTCATAATTTCCCAGATTTTTGGTCTGAGTGGAAATAATCAATTATATCATGGGATAATCAATTATTTGCGATTAAGGATTTTGCCAAGGCCAAAAATAATTGATTATTATTCTGTGATAATCGATTAAAATCGCTAAAATTACAAAAATTAAGAGAAATTTGTAAATTTTGATTCTAAGATATATCTAACACTCATAACTATCTTCTAAGGTCATAGACTCTATCTTTAGGTAGTGCCTTTGTGAAATTATTAGCTAATTGATGTAAGGTATCAATATATTCAATTTGACAATCACCCTTTTGAATATGGTCTCTCAAGAAATGATGTCTAATCTCAATGTGTTTAGTTCTTGAATGCATTATGGGGTTCTTAGTCAGATTTATAGCACTAGTATTATCACATTTTAGTGGAATATGATCAAGGAAGATATCAAAGTCTTCGAGTTGCTGTTTCATCCACGAAATTTGGGCACAACAATTGCTAACAACAATATATTCAACTTTAATGGTAGACAAGGGTACACATGCTTGTTTCTTTGAGTGCCAATACACTAAAGAATAGCCCAAAAAGTGACAAGTTCCACTAGTACTTTTCCTATCAATTCTACAACCACCATAATCAGCATTGGAATGTCCTATTAAACTAAGTGAAGCATCAGAAGGATAACAAAGTCCAAAAGAAGTGGTTCCCTTAAGATATTTTAAGATTCTCTTCACAGCAATCAAATGAGATTCTTTGGGATTAGCTTGGTACCTAGCACACGCACATGCACTTTGCATAATATCTGGTCTACTAGTAGTTAAGTACAACAGAGATCCTAACATACCTCTAAACATAGTTTCATTTACCCCTTCTCCAGATTCATCCTTATCTAAATAACATGAAGTTGCCATAGGTGTATTTGACTCTTTGCAAGTATCCATACCAAATTTCTTAAGAACTTCCCTACAATATTTTTTTTGAGAGATAAAAGTTCCTCCATCCATTTGTTTTATTTGTGATAACGGTCTAAAAACCATTACTTTTACACTTAAAATTGATATCAAAATACACCCCTTTCGGCTTAGAATGAGCATGGAATCAAGCAAAACACTTAGTTTAGTCAAAAGAGAGTGAAAAGTTGTTTTTAGAGATATTATGCTTGTGTTTGCATTGTTTTGTAGGATTTGATGAGATTTGAGGATGGAGGTGAAGAAGGGAGGACTTAGACTCAAGAAAAGAGCAAAAAGGAAGAAAAAAAGAGTCAAGTTCACCGCTCAACGCTATTTCCAACACTGAGCGCCAATTTCGAGGGTGAGTCCATTGTTTCTCGCTTGAGCGGCGCCGCTGAGCGATCAAATTAAACGCTGAGCGTTGGAATACTGGGCTTGGGATTAAATTCTGTTACGAGACTTTTCAGTGTGCTTACAGGGATTGCTGACTGCCCCCACAAATCACCACAAGACTTTTCAGTGTGCTTTGTCCTCACTCGCACACTTTCTGGGAAAACTTCCCGGAAGGTCACCCATCCCAGAATTACTCCAGGCTAAGCACGCTTAACCATGGAGTTCTTAAGGGTTAGGCTACCGAAAAGTAAATGCATTTTGGTGATATGGGTAGCCAAATCAATTCCTTTAAGCTATCTTTCAACTATATAGTCCCATACCTATACAGTCTCCAGATCCCTCTCATTCCGGTGTATGTTCGATTCGTCCATGTGCCCCTTCCACTCGAAGCCTGCCAGGAGCCGCTCCTTGTCCGTGCCCCTTGCACCATGCCTCTTGCACCGGCGATCACTCCCCGCCCTCGTCAGTGCTCGGGTGTCACAACTTAGACTCAAGAAAAGAGCAAAAAGGAAGAAAAGAAGAGTCAAGTTCACTGCTCAACGCTATTTCCAACACTGAGCGCCAATTTCGAGGGTGAGTCCACTGTTTCTCGCTTGAGCGGCGCCGCTGAGCGTCCAGCGATTTGGAGGCAAACCGCTAAGCGACGGAATAGACCGCTGAGCGGTCGGAGTCTTGGAGGCAAACCGCTGAGAGATCAAATTAAACGCTGAGCATTGGAATACTGGGCTTGGGATTAAATTCTGTTACTTTTATGTGTTATAAATAGCCCCAATGCGATCTTCAGAGTAATCTTTTGGCAAACAAAGACGTCCAGAGAACTTCTACACTCCTTGGAGGCAGTTTCTTGGATGCTTAGGCTCTAATTTATCAAATCTAGGGTTTACTCTTTCATCTTTTCCATTAATTCCATCTAGTTTCACCATGTCTATGGTGAACTAAACCCTTTGTTGTTGGGGAACAATGTAATCCTTTTGAAACTCTTTTATATTGAAATTCTTATTTTATTCATATGCTTGTATTATCAATTGTTGGGTTTCTTATCTATGATTAATGCTCTTATCGTTTAACTCATTCGGTAAGAAGATATTTGCCTTTGTCGATATGGAGACGTACGGGAAAGTCTTGAACTGATAGGAATTCCCTTGATTAAGCAATACTGCCTAGAGATAGGGGTAGGAAGATCAATTGTATTTGCTTCTGTAATATATTGCATTGCTTATTACTTAAGGAGACTAGAGATGGTAAACTAGTAATTAGTGGTAGGCTCTTTTCGCCGAGAGATCGGGTTTAGAGTAGGCTAAGAAAGTTGCATGACAATTTGATAATAAAGTGAATTTAATAAGAAAAGTAGATATAAGAGAGTGGATAAGGATGAAATTGTAAACCCCAACAACTCCATTAATTTATATCTTTTCTTTGCCAATTGATTCATTTGCATTTGCATGTTTATTTTCGTTTAGCATACAACTAGAAAATTATTTCCTTTTCAAGTCTTATGCAATCAATCTACATGAAAGATAAGGCCTAAGAGTCCCTTGGGAGAATGATATTTGTTCTTACCGTTTATATTACTTGATAACGATCTGGTACACTTGTCAAGGGCTTAACATAATCCTAAAATGAAATTTAACTCCCCTATCATAGACATCTCAAACTCACCTTGCATTATTTGTGCAAATCCTTCAGACAACGAATTATCAATAGACCCAAAAATAATATCATCTACGTAAACTTGCACAATCAAGATATGTTTACCTACTTTCTTAATAAATAAGGTTGAATCAACCTTACCTCTAGAAAAATAATTACTAATTAAGAAGGTACTAAGTCTTTCATACCAAGACTTAGGTGCCTGTTTAAGACCATACAGAGCCTTTTTCAATTCATAAACATGATCAGGATATTTAAAATCCTCAAAACCAGGAGGTTGATTAACATACACTTCTTCTTTTATAAAACCATTCAAAAATGCACTTTTCACATCCATTTGATATAGTTTAAATTTCATCAAAGATGCATAGGCAAGTAATAATCTAATTGCTTCTAACCTGGCTACCGGTGCATATGTTTCATCATAGTCTATACGTTCCTCTTGACAGTAGCCCTTTGCAACTAGCCTTGCTTTATTCTTTGTGATGTTTCCATCCTCATCAAGCTTGTTTCTAAATACCTATTTAGTTCTTATGACTTGATAATCATCTCTTCTAGGAATGAGTTCCCAAACATCATTCCTATCAAATTGATTTAGCTCTTCTTGCATAGCAACGCACCACTTATCATCTTGAAGAGTTTCCTTTATGTTCTTAGGTTCTATCTGAGACACAAAAGCTACAGTTAAGCAGAAATTATTTAGATTGTGTCTAGTAGTTACCCCTTGATGAGTCGTTATTTCTTGAACTATATTTAGTTTATTGCACTTAAATAAACCAGGGAATTGTGTTTAATTTGGTCGGAAATTCGTAATTGTGCTAATTTGGATTTTCTGAGCTGATTAATTGCATTTTTGGGTGCAGGGAAATTTTGGAAACATCATTTGGAGCATTGGGATATGGCGTGACACATTCAAAGGCTCAACATTTAGTCATTTAGATTCTTATTAAAGTTGTAATTTCGTTTTTTTGGAAGTCCTTAATTAGAATTAGGTGATTTGGACCCTTTTAGGGGCAATTTTGTAAAAAACCCATGTATAGGACATGTGGCCTTTGGCTAGGGTTTCTTTAGATGGTGGACCCCACCATTTTTTAGAGCTTGGACGACATTTTAGAGCAATGGCCGAGACACACATGGTCTAGTCTCCACTTTTCATTTCACTTTGCATGTATGAACTCTCTCATGGAGACCATGTAGGGTTTTACGTTTTTGAAGCTATGAAATGACCAATACCATATTTTTCTTCTTCTCTTAACTTGCTCTTGTTTGTCTTAGCTTATTGATGGTGAAAAATAATTCATTTCTACTTCCATTTGCTTGTTCTTGATGTTTGAAGCTTGTCTTTGCATTTCCATGGTGATTGTTGGGTTTGAGTAACTTTATATTTTCGTTTTGCTCTTCATTTTCTGCTGTTCTTCTCGTTTTTCCTTGCATTTCATTTGGTTGGATGATAAAAATGGAGTTCTATGTGAGTTTTGGGTTGAAGAGACCTTAAGTTGATGTGTGGTGTTGTGGTTTGGACCCTTTCTTCTTGGTTTTCGTTTTTGATGTTTGAAACAAGGAATGGACCAGACTTTTGTGTTGTTATGGTGGTTGGACAGAGCTGGAGTTGATGGTTTAGGTTTTATTTTCGTTTTTGCACAAGAGCTTGAAGAAATAGAAGATTGGGTTGAGTTGAAGTAGTAGTAGTGTGGGTTTATTGTCTTGAATGGAGTTGCAACTTGAAATGGGGTCTCTTGGGTGTGTGTTTTCGGTGGGAGGAAGAAGAAAATGCTGAATGGTGTGTGTTGGGGTGAGAAAACCGAAATGGACAAGAAAAGGAAGAAAGAGGAGTGCATTTAAGTTTTTACCACTTTTGGGCAAACAAAAAAGATGCTTATTTTCATTCTAGGAAGAATTCCATTTTAATCTTTGTGTTTGCTTGCTTAAGGAAAAAGTTGTGTTTTCTTATTTCTTTTGTTTTAAATTAATTTGCATATTAGGATTAGTTGCTTTTGATTTCTCTAATTTAGTTTTGCATTTAATTTAATTTAACTGTGTTAGGTAGTTGTTTGTTGCATTGTTGGGGTCTATTATTTTAATTTATTTCAATGTTGTCTAAGGTTTCTAGTTGTGTTAATTTAATTTCCATGGTAGCTTAAATTAGTTTGGTTGGTCATTGACGATATTGCATTGTTTCCTTGAGATTCTTGAATTGTGATTGTTTGTGCACTCTGACTTGGTTAATGTGAATTCTATTTTTGCACTTGCAATTGGGTATACGCTTAGTTGCCCAGTTGGTGTTACATCTTCGCTTAGTTGATGTAACTGAATGGTGTAATTTAGATTTGATATTAACACTGCGTTCGCTTAATTCGCTTTTTTGAAAACAGGGTTAAACTTCGCTTAGTTGGTTAACTTTGTTGGATTAGAGGTTGAGTCGCAACTTTATTTTGTTGATCTGTGATTGGAAACATTGTAATTAAGTTAATGACCAACTGCGTTAATTTTGTCTTTGAGCCCGTTTTTAAATCTGTGTTTAATTATTGGTTGCGTCTATATTTTGATTTTATTCATCCGTATTCACCACAAACTTTTCACAACCCCCCCTTCTGTGTTTGACCTGATTCTTGAACCGCAAAATTGGTCTTTGGGAGATGACCTAGGGGTCATTCCCTAGCTATACTGCATTTATTTGCACATCAATTTGTGTGGGTTGCGACAGCCCATCACCCCTTTTGATATATCTCCAATGATGTTGTCCAAAGAGAGTCCTCTTGGTTGTTGATAGTTCTTCGGATCAACAACTTTAGATTTATTTTTAGATTCTGGAGGATAGTTCTCATTTAGGTACATCTCTTCTGTTGAGAAACAGGTAGGCTTCATTTTACACCAGGAGGGGGGGGGGGAATTGGTGTTGTTTCAAAAACAAAATCTTTTCGCAATCTTTAAACAAAAGTATAAAGCTTTTTGATCTTTCTTGAAATGCAGGTAATGAAAATTTCTATGCAGCGGAAAAACGTAGTTGACTGCGTAACAGATATAGTCAACTGAAATAAAGAGTGCATGGATAGAGAAAAGCAAAAACTGATTTTTATACTAGTTCGGCCAACAATGCCTATATCCAGTGTCCTTCCAACCCAGGAAGATGCACTATATAGGTTGCGGTTTTTACCACAAGGAATTTATAGAAGACCTCAAGTCAAAAATATAAATCTCCTCTCTAACCCAAAACCAAAATATAGCTGCAATAACCAAAACCAGACTTGCAGCAAGAAACCCCTCTTTTGCAACCTGAACCCACGTCGAACAATCCTCAACGTGTAACCCCTGTATCACAACAGGTCAATTCCAACACTCTTCACAGGATGCCAAGCCTTCAAGCAACGTAGCAGTCTTCACAGGATGCCAAACCTTCAAAGATCAATCAAGAAGCACCTTCTCCCATTGATGTACAAATAATAATTACACAGTCAACGCATAAGCCTTCTCCGATTGAGTCTCTCTCAAGATAGATCACCACCGTCTTCTTGGAGAGTTCCTGGAGCTATTAACACAAAGAATTCAATCTGAAAACAAGAAATGAAAATGTTAGATCGTCAAAAGTTTCTGAACAAATCGTGTTCAACCAATTTATAGTTTTCTATCAATCATATTGTTTCTCAATCGAATAGTCTACTAATTCAGTCGACTGTATTAATACAACCGAAATCAACACACATTTAACACAGTTGACCAAGTTATCAATGTTTAACTAACTTTTAAAAAACATAGCCGTTGGAGCGTGTAAGCATAACATAATTCTAAAACAGATCAATAATACAGTCGAATGTACACTGGACAAAGTCGACTGACACATGTAAAAACATTTTGAAATTCTTTTCAATCCAAAACATCACAAAGCACTAATTCTCAAAATCTGTACAAAGGTTTTAGAATAGTCGAATCCGTTATAGATGTATTCGACTGGACTAGAACTTTGTCACTCAATTATAAGTTTGTAAAAGTTCTTGTGATTTTTCACTTTCTGGAATGTGCTGTAAAATATTTTTGACAAAGCAGTTCACATTGCACATAATCATATAAGCATGTTCCACAAATAAATCACACAATTAACATAGGAACATACATCACAGTACATCATAACATGTTCAGCAGATATAACAATCAGTTCAGAAAAAGAACATGTAATACATCAACATGTGTACTGCTATTAAGCATAGTGTTGTCATCATCAAACACTAGATTGATAGAGAGTTTGTGTTGTCAACAATCTCAACATCTTCAAGAGCTTCCCTTAAATAATTCTCATCACCTGCAATAGGTTTATTTGACTCAAGAGGTTTTATCTCAAGGTCCACAATCTCATCAAAGACAACACGCATGGATTCTTCAACTATCAAAGTTCTTCTATTAAATACTCTATATGCTTTGCTAGTTAAAGAGTATCCTAAGAAAATAACTTCATCAGATTTATCATCAAATTTACCTAGATTCTCTGTTCCATTATTCAAAACAAAGCATTTGCATCCAAAAATTTTAACTGTGTGACAAAGTTATAGTATAGTCGAATACATTGGTAATGGATTCGACTATTCTAAAACCTTTGTACAGATTTTGAGAATCAGTGCTTTGTGATGTTTTCAATTGAAAAGAATTTCAAAATGTTTTTACATGTGTCAGTCGACTTTGTCCAGTCTACATTCGACTGTGTTTTTAATCTGTTTTGGAATTCTGTTATGCTACTGCGCTCCAACGACTATATTTTTAAAAGTTAGTTAAGCATTGATGACTTGGTCAACTGTATTAAATGTGTGTTGATTTTTGTTGACTGAGAGTGATGGGTGTCGCGACCCATACAAATTTGATTGCAATTTAGAAATGCAGTATAATGCTAGGGAATGACCCCTAGGTCATCTCTCAAGGACCAATTGCGGTTTAGAGTCAAGTCTAACACGAAAGGAGTGGGGGGTTTGAAAAGTGTTTTTGTGAATACGAATAACTAAATTAAAATGAATGGACATTAAACT
>NW_014544133.1:105778-107332 GCF_000741045.1 Vigna radiata var. radiata | reverse complement strand
GGGGTGGTAAGGTGTAGAAACTCTATGCGTCACCCCATATTTCTTGAGCAAGGCTTGCATGGATTTGTTGCAAAAATGGGTCCCCTGATCACTAACAATGGCTCTAGGCACTCCGAACCTGCAAAAAAGGTGAGATCTAACAAAATCTACAACAACCCGAGCATCATTAGTCCTGGTGGCTCTAGCTTCCACCCATTTTGAAACATAATCCACAACAAGGAGAATATAAGAGAAACCAAAAGAAACAAGAAAATGACCCATGAAATCTATACCCCAGACATCAAACACCTCACAGAACAGCATAGGCTGTTAAGGCATCTCCTGTCTCTGTGAAATAGGTCCTCCTGCTCTCTGACACGGCTCACAGGTGCTACCAATCCTCTCTGCATCTTTGAAGATGGAAGGCCAATAGAAACCACAGTCAAGCACCCTGCGAGCTGTTCTCTGTATCCCCAGATGACCACCNGGTGAGGAGGCATGACAAAACTGTAGTACCGAGTCAATCTCATGGTCCGGAATGCATCTCCTGGTAACCTGGTAAACTTCCACAGATATGGGTCATCCTACACATAATACTTAGCATCACTCTTAATTTTAGCAATCTGAGCACGTGATGCTAAGGGAGGAAAAACAGAAGCAACTAAATAATTCACAATGTGTGCAAACCAAGGAGTAGGGTGAGAAGAAGAAATCATTAACAAACTCTCATCAGGAAAGTCATCCTGGATGGGCAAAACTTGAGCCTGATCCTCAACTCTCTCAATCCTGCTGAGGTGGTCTGCAACCAAGTTCTATGCTCCACTCCGGTCTTTAATCTGCAAGTCAAACTCTTGGAGCAGCAGCATCCACCTAATTAATCTAGGCTTTGACTCAGCTTTTTTCAACAGAAACTTCAGAGCTGCATGGTCAGTATACACAATAACAGGAGATCCAAGCAAATACGACCTAAACTTATAAAGGGCAAAAACAATTGCCAACAACTCTTTCTCAGTCGTGGTGTAGTTAGCTTGGGCAGCATCCAAAGTGCGGGAAGCATAGTAGATCACTCTAGGCAGCTTGTCAATCTTCTGTGTTAGGACAACCCCCAATGCATGGTTAGACGTGTCACACATGAGCTCAAATGGGGCTGTCCAATCCGGTGCCTGAATGATCGGGGTGGTGGTCAAAGCTTCCTTCAGGCAATCAAACGCCTGTTTGCATCTGTCATCAAAAGCAAAGCCAATATCCATCTGCAGCAGTCTGGACAAGGGAAGCGCCTTCTTGCTGAAATCTTTGATGAAGCGCCTATAGAAACCTGCATGTCCAAGAAAAGATCGCACCTCTCGCACGCAAGAGGGGTAAGGCAACTGCGAAATCACAGATATCTTAGTAGGGTCTACCTCAATTCCCTTTTCAGAAATGATATGCCCTAGAACCAAACCTTGTTCAACCATGAANTNACNTTTCTCAAAATTGAGAACAAGGTTTGTTTCTATGCATCTTTTCAAAACTTTTTCCAGACTGTCTAAACATGCATCAAAAGAGGATCCATAAACAGTAAAGTCATCCATAAAC
>NW_014544133.1:102926-105143 GCF_000741045.1 Vigna radiata var. radiata | reverse complement strand
ATCACACAAGGAATGCAAAACGTACCTGGGTCCTTGCACTTTTCGGGAATGTGCGGGACCGACTTACCAATAAGAGCTGATACATTCCTTCCCATGCTAATCCTTTCATCGCCCTTCATCTTCCTCTTGTGTGTGCACAACTCCTTCAGAAATTTGGCATACTTGGGTATCTGTTTGATGGCATCCAGTAGAGGTATGTTCACCTATACTTTCTTGAAGGTCTCCAGAATTTCCCTATCCACCTCTTCAGTCTTTTTGCTGGGAAGTGCCCGTGAAGGGAATGGAAGAGGGATAGGTCGGTCAACCAAAGGAGAAGGTGCGGCAACGGTGGTGGTGGAAGAGGAAGAAGGTCTACCTGAAGAAGAACCACCGGCTGGAGAAGAAGATCCACCCACCTCACATGCCCTGTGTGGACCGTCATGGTCGTCCTCTCTAGGACAAGTAGCAGGCACGGGTGTAGGTGTAGAAGCGGGCTCAGGAGGCACAACAGTCTACTTCCCTGACCTGAGGGTAATGGAACTCATGTTCCTAGGATTCTGCACAGTCTGGGAGGGTAGCTTATCAGAATTTTGAGACTGTGCCTGGTTCATCTAAGTGGTGATCTGACCCACCTGGTTAGTGAGACTTTGTATAGAAGCTCTAGTCTCTTGCTGAAATTGCAGGTTTTGCATAGTCATCTGTCTCACTAACTCTTCCAATGAAGGTGCAGATGAAGTGGAAGATTGGGCAACTGGTTGGGCAGGTGCCTCTTGCTGCTGTTATTGTTGCCTCTGGTTTTGTTGCATAGGTGGAAGCACATATCTGTTAGGTGCTCCAGCATTCTGGAACGGTGGCGCCTGCTGCTGATGCTATGGCGCATTGTTCCATCTAAGATTAGGATGATTCCTCCACCCTGAGTTGTACTTGTTGCTGGACAAGTCATGATTTGGCTGTTGTTGCTGCCTGTTGTTAAATATGTTAGTAGCATGAGCTCGAGGCTCATCAGAGGCAGCTGATGGCTGCAAAGTAGGACAAGCATCTGTGTAGTGGTCACGAGAAGTACAAACAGCACATAGTCGTGCAACAGATGTGGATGAAGCTGTAGGTTTCTGGCTGGTTCCCAACTCTGTCACTAACTTCGCAAGGGATTCAATCTTGTCCAACTTGCTTTCAATAGCAGATAAAGACTGGGAAATAACATCATGTACGCCCCTCACCACAATGGCATCATTCCTGGTGCTAAACTGCTGGGAGTTGGAAGCCATCTTCTCAATCAAATGCCTGGCCTCAGCAGGTGTGGTGTCTCTAAGAGCTCCACCACTGGCAGCATCAAGCATATCCCTATCCATGTTGTTCAAACCCTCATAGAAATACTGGATAAGGAGTTGTTCAGGTATCTGGTGGTGGGTATAGCTTGCACAGAGTGTCTTGAATCTCTCCCAGTACTCATACAAGCTCTCTCCACCAAGCTGCCTAATCCCAGTGATGTCTTTCCTGATAGTTGTGGTCCGGGATGCTGGGAAAAATTTCTCCAAGAACAACCTCTTCAGGTCATCCCAGCTGTTGATGGATCTAGGTGTCAAAGCGTACAACCAATCCTTAGCAACACCTTCTAGTGAATGAGGGAATGCCTTCAAGAAGATGTGCTCTCGAGGAACATCATGAGGTTTCATCGTGGAACAGACAACCATGAATTCCTTCAAATGCTTATGTGGACTCTCACCTGCAAGGCCATGAAACTTGGGCAACAAATGGATCAGTCCAGTCTTGAGAACAAATGGAACGTCCTCATCAGGATATTGGATGCACAAGCTTTTAATATCGAAATCAGGTGCAGCCATCTCCCTAAAAGTCCTCTCACGAGGTGGAGGTTGTGCCATGTTGTTCTCAGTATGAAAAATAACAGAATCAGAATCAAAATCAAGTGCAGATGCAACAAATGTAGTGGATGCAGTATGCACAAAATACTCAGCAGTGGGATGCACAATATCTAATGGAACAGACTCAAAAACAGACTCTGAAGACAAATTCCTAGAATGCCTAACTAACCTATGAAACGTCTTATCAATTTCAGGGTCAAAAGGTGGTATGAATCCAGGGTTTCCTCTAGTCATGCACTAAATCACAACACCCTCTAATCATGAAACAATAGCACAAAAATCTCAAATCACAGAAAAAAATCACAAGACACAACAAAGACTATCACAACACGTCAAAACACAGTCATAAGACACACAA
>NW_014544133.1:92219-100744 GCF_000741045.1 Vigna radiata var. radiata | reverse complement strand
AATTCCCTGGTTTATTTAAGTGCAATAAACTAAATATAGTTCAAGAAATAACCACTCATCAAAATAGACCACACTTAGTCTTTTGCACTCCTGGGCAAAACCAAGACGAAAACCAGGGAACTAGTCAAACATCAGGGAGGTGACATCAGATTGCAGAAGAGGGGATTCTTGCTGCAAGTCTGGTTTTTGTTATTGCAGTTATATTTTGGTTTTGGGTTAGAGAGGAGATTTATATTTTTGACATGAGGTCTTCTATAAATTCCTTGTTGTAAAAACCACGACCATTATAGTGCATTTGCTTCCTAGGTTGGAAGGACACTGGATGTAGGCATTGTTGGCCGAACCAGTATAAAAACCAGTGTTTGATTTTCTCTATCGCTGTACTTTTTAATTCTAGTCGACTTAATTCGTTACGTAGTCAACTACATTTTTCCACTGCATGTTAATTTTCATTACTTGCATTTCATGAAAGATAAAAAAGCTTTATACTTTTGATAAAAGATTGCGAAATGATTTTGTTTTTGATACATCACCAATTCACCCCCCTTCTTGGTGTAAAAATGAAGCCTACCTATTTTCCAACAATTGGTATCAGAGCCGGTTTTCATAAGGTATTTGAAAATTTAGTCGACTTTGTTTTTATCTCATTCCACTATAAAACCTGGGGATGACCTCCTGTTTTCAAACTTTTGGTGAAGGTTCTTCAACAAACAGACCACCTCTGTTTACTGGTCGAAATTATCCTTTTTGGAAAATCAAAATGCAAATCTTTCTTGAATCGCAAGATAAAGGAATTTTAGATGCCACTTTAAATGGACCATTTGTGCCTACAAAAACTGTTGAAGAGAAAACTGTTTTTAAACCTTTTACTGAGTGGACTGCTGATGAAAATAAAAAAGCTTAGTATGATGTTAAAGCTAGAAATATAATTGCCTCTGCACTGATAATTGATGAATTTTTCAGGATATCTCAATGCAAATCTGGAAAGGAAATGTGGGATGTCTTAGAGGTAACTCATGAAGGCATGAATGAAGTCAATAGAGCAAGAAAAAACTCCGTGATACAAAAGTATGAATTATTCAGAATGAAGGCTGGAGGAAACATCTATGATGTACAAAAACGATTCACTCACATTGTAAATCATCTAATGGCTCTCGGTAAGGTGTTTGATAAGGAAGAGATCAACATCAAGATTTTAAAAATTCTGAACAGGAATTGGCAACAAAAAGTCACAACAATCTCTGAATCCAAGGATCTTACAACGATGAATATGGCTACCTTGTTTGGCAAGTTACGAGAACATGAATTAGAACTTGGTAGATTAAAGGATGAAAAGGAGATTGAAGAATAGAAGTCCATTACTCTGAAAGCCTCAAGTAAGAAAATCTCAGAAACAAACTTGGACAAAAAAGAATTGATGACCCTGATGGTAAGAAAGTTTAGTCGACTTATGCAAAATGATAGTCAATTGTCTAACCATGCAGGTCAAAGCAAGAAGAAGAGCTTCAGTAAAAACACTGTCCAATGCTATGAATGTGGAACGGAAGGTCACATCAAGCCTGATTGTCCTGACATACAACCAAAACAGAAAGGCAAGAAAATATTCCCTCAAGGCAAAAATCTGCAAAGGAAAGGAGCTTACATTGCTTGGGAGAACTCAGATTCAGAAAGCTCAAGTGATGAAGACTCAGATCAAGAGGAGAAATCCAACATATGTTACATGGCTGGAACATCAAGAATTGCAAGTGACAATGATGATGAATTTGAGAAGCTGCCTATAGAAGACAAATAGTAGCAACTAATAGAGACATTCAAAGAGCTGCATGCTGAAGCTATGCGACTGCAATATAAAGTTAATTGACTGAACTCTGAAAGAAGAGATTATGAATACAAGATTAATAAGCTTGTTGAAGAAAATGAGAAATTAGAAAAAGAATTAAATGAAGCCTTGTTATCTGCTAAGAATGTTGAAATTAGAACTGTTATAGTAGAAAAAGATTGTGAAAATTGTCCTGCTCATATTGAAAAGATAAGTTACTTGACTAGCACGCTAGCTAAGTTTACTCAAGGTAGAGACAATTTGAATGCTGTTTTAAAATCTTCTGGCAGAGCAATTTATAGACAAGGAATTGGTTACAAAGTTCAACCTAACAGAACCAATGCTAGGAAATTTACTGATTTAAGTAAACCTGCTAAAAATGCACGTTTCTATTGTAATTATGTTGGTCATACTGTTAGAAATTGCTATTATAGAAATGTTTTTGTTCCCAAAGGATTATGTGTTTGGATACCAAAGGAACAAGTGATAAGGATTAACAATCATGGACCCAAAGTTAAATGGGTACCAGCAACCAAAACTTAGTTGTTTTGCAGGATACACAACTGATGCAGATTGATTTCAAGGATGAATCAATTATGGAATAATAAAAAATCTTGAGAATCTACAATTGGTAAAACTGTATATATTTGCTGTATCATGCTTATATTGATTGGTTGTTGTTGTATGATTGTTTGTGTTGTATGCTTGATTATTTGATTGATTGAATTTGTTTGAAAATGATTTTCACAAGTATCAGTCGACTTCAATTTTAATTCATTCGACTATGGTCTGCAAGTGTTTTATATTTTTGATTTTAAAATAAATTTTTGTTTCCAAGTCCGAGTCTTTTAAAGGTTCTGATGTCTGACACTAAGTCAATATCACACAACTATACCTAAACCCTTGTCTACTCTGAGGGGGAACTATTCTCTTGAAATGGATTCGTCTTCATCAAAGCAAATTGATGAGTCAATATTTTCTTAACTGCATTTAGTTTATTGTGCTAGAATTAATCAAGTAATTGTGCTTAATTGTTCGGTATTTTCCCGTTTCTGTTAATTGTGCTTAATTTGACCGGAAATTCTAATTTTAATTAATTTGAATATTTTGAGCTAATTAATTGCATTTTTAATTTCAGGGAAAATTTTGGAGATATATTTTGGGGCATTGGGAAGGAGAAAAAATAATTCAAGACTCTCTAATTAGACATTTTAAAATTATTTGTATTGTAATTTAGTTGTTTAAAACTTTTTAGACAAACTCTTTGCATCTTGGGCCAATTTTAGAAAAATGTGGATGGGCCCAAATTGTAGTGTGACACTTGTCACCCTAGGGTTTTAGGGTGGACCCCACCCTCACTTTTAGAGACATCCTTGGACCTAGCGATTAGAGGATGATGGGTGTCGCACCCCATGCAAAATTTAATGTGCATAAAAGAATGTAGTATAGACTAGGAAGTGACTCCTAGGTCATCTCTCAAGGACCAAATGTGGTTCAGGAATTAGGTCTAACAAGTAGTGGGGGGGGGGGTTGTGAAAATGTTTGTGAATGAGGATAAACTAAATTAAAACACAGACACAACTAACAATTAAATAGATTTAAAAATGGTTTCAAAGACAAAATAAAAATAGGCGGTCATTAACTTAATTACAATGTTTCCAATCACAGATCAACAAAATAAAGTTGCGACTCAAACCTCTAATCCAACAAAGTTAACCAACTAAGCAAAGGTTAACCCTGTTTTCATAAAAGCGAACTAAGCGAACGCGATGTTAATGTCAAATCTAATTTACACCATGCAGTTACATCAACTAAGCGAAGATGTAACACCAACTGGGCAACTAAGTATATACCCAATTGCTAGTGCAAATACATGTTTCACATTAACCAAGGTCAGAGTAGCAACCGCAGCTACAGTTCAGAAATATCAAGGAAACATCACAATATAGCTAATGACCAATTGAATTAATTTAAGCTACCATGGCAATTGAATTATCTCTACCACAAATACAAGACAACATTAAGACAAAATAAAATAAAATACTAGACCCCAACAATGCAAAAAACAACTACCTAACACAGTTAAATTAAATTAAATGCAAAACTAAATTAAAGAAATCAAAAACAACTAATCCTACTAATTAAACTAATTCAAACAAGGAATAATTAAACATGCTTTTTCCTAGACATTCATGTGACCAAATACATGCAACCAAATAAAATTAAAAATGGAAATGGCCTACAAGACCTTCTTGTACGTGAGTTATGTTCCACCAAGTCAAACTTCCAATTCCACCTTCAATAATCCACAAAATGTGTTGACTTCTTGTCCCATGTGCACCATTTTCCAAGGAAATTAAAATTTGTCTTAAACATCACTATTAAACCATGCCTTTATCCCTTTCCATGCAGCAAAAACGGACTCCACACTCTAAGGCACAAAAATGTCGTGAGCTACCAAGTGTATGTTCCAGAAAGTGCTTCAAAAAGTCCACAAGTCCAAAAGGTGCTTAAATTCTTCTACCATTGTGCCACATAAGAAAGGTCAAAGCATCCCATTCTCGGCAATAATGCAAGGAAAAGACAAAGACCAAAATGGTAATCTTCTTTCTATGAAAATGAGCCTCTCATGTGCTTGCCAAAATTAGGTAAAAACTTAAATGCTCCATTTCTCTCTCCCTTCTACACACCAAAGGATTTTTCTTCAACAAACATGCATCCAAATGTTTTCTCCACCTCTTCTCCACTGAGAATACACCAAGGAATCCCAAGTTTCAATTGCAAAATAGTACAAGAGCAACAAACCCAAAGTCTACCTTCATCAATCCAACTTCAACACTAACTTTTCTTCAAACTTTTGAGAAAATCAAAATGGAATCCCTAGCTCCAATGTGTAGACCGTCCAATCCCCAAGGTGAAAATATACACTTCACAATTTGCTTCCATTCATCAAAGTAAAAGCACAAGAAGAGAAAGGGTTCAAACCTCAACACCCATACACCAACTCAAGCTTTCTTCACTACATAACTCAACAAGAACTTCATTTTCATTATCCAACCAAGGAAACTAAATGGAAAAGGAAAATACTACAGCAAATGGAGAAGCAAAATGCAAATTCTCTTCATTCAAACCAAAGACCCACCATGAAAATGCAAGAAGAAACCTCAAGACTCAAGTTCATGCTCTCAACTTCAAGGAACAAGAAATAAAAGGGGAAATGGGACGGTTTTTCACCACCAACAAGCAAAGACAACCAAGATTCAAGCAAGAGAAGAAGAAAAATGCATCCTTGTTCATTCAATGGTCCAAAACCATGGCACCCATCATGTTCTCCAAGAGAGAGTTCATACATGCAAAGTGAATATGAAAGTTGGAGACCCAAGAGTGTGTGGTCGTCCTCCTCACTCAAAATGCCATCCCACACCCTAAAAATGGTGGGGTCCACCTCTAAGAAACCCTAAAAAATGGTGCCAAGTGTCCCTCAAAGTTTGGGCCCATCATAAAGTTTGCCAACATTGGCCCATTGCACAAAATCCTAATTAAAGTTCCTAAACAACCAAATTACAATTTAATTAAAATTGAAATGACTAATTGTTGAGTCTTTAATGTGCACGCCACCATCCTAATGCTCCCAATGATGTTTCCCAAAATTTCCCTGCAACCATAAATGCAATTAATCAGCTCAGAAAATTCAAATTAGTGAAAATACGAATTTCCGACCAAATTAAGCAGAATTAGGAAAAACAGGGAAATAACGGACAGTTAAACACAATTCCCTGATTTAATTACGTGCAATAAACTAAATACAATCAATAAAATATCGACTCATCAAAATAGACCACACTTAGTCTTTTGCACTCCTGGGCAAAACCAAGACGAAAATCAGGGAACAACTCAGACATCAGGAAGGTGACAGACTCAACATACAGACAACTAAGACTCACAAGGACAGAAACAGAGTTGAACAGTTCTCAAGAAATCTGGACAATGAAAATAAGTAGACAAAATTCTACACAGAGTCAAGGAAAGCAAATACTCAAGAAATCATCCAAGCAGTTCAGAACATGGAAAAACAGTCAATCAGTTCAAGAGGTAAATCAAAAGCAACAGAGTCTCACAGATGCACTATCAGTGTTTCTCTCAAGTGTCTAAGGTAAACAATGTCAACTAAATGCACTTAAGAAAGAAAACACAAACAAACTTGGCAAGCCTCTAATATCAACACTCAACATGCATGCATGTTCAAATCAAAAGGTCTTTTATGGATGCAATGGGGCCAAGGACAAGGGAGGATATGATATGGATGAGATGTTACAAACCAAAGGGAAATAGAGGAGCAATGGGGAACAAGTGTAAACACAGTATATGCACACCCAAACCTCTAATTCAATCCTCTTCTTGACTCCATTATTCACACAATTTTTTTTTTTAATTTTTTCTCATTTTCTGTATTTTTTTTTTCATCTTGTCTCTTTTCTTTTCTCTCAATATTGGAGATAACTCTAAGAGACAAGATATACCATGTATTTACAAAAACACAAACAAGAAGAGGAACCAATCTAGCCAATTCATCATAATCTCCCAGGAGACCACATTTATTCCCAAAACAATTCCAAAGCTCCAAAATTTCCTAAGGTTAAGAAAATCATGGTTTTTCACTTAGGGCTAGTGTATCAGCTTCAAAACAAAGAAATGGGGAAAATATAGGCTCAAAAGGGGTTATCAAGGGATCACAAAAAGATTGGCTCATTTGGCTAGAGAGGCTCAACAACAAAACTGCCTTTATCAGTTCCAAACATGCATATCAATCAAGAATCATCAACAAGAGTCAAGCCAAGGCATATGTGCAAGCAATCAAGAGACATATCACACAAGAAAGACATTAAGTGGCTCAAATCTCACATAGGGTAATTCTGTCACAATCAATCCAACCTCTCAAACATCATAATCATCTTTCCAAGCAAAGAAAAGAAGGGAATCCAACAAATCAGAGTATCAATGAGGTGAAGGAAAAACTGACAACCTAAACAAAGTCCAGGAATCAAGAAAAACATGCAAAACTGTACACAAGACACAACAAAAACTACCTAGAAAACAAAAAATTTAACGCGGAAAACAAAAACTAACAAAGAAAAATCAGAATCTCCCCCAATATACCACACTTAAACTACACAGTGTCCTCAATGTGTCATAAGCATAAGATCAGCAGTCAAAATAGTCAATAGATCATGGACAAGTGTAATACAAGTGGGAAAAAGAGGAGAAGGGAAAAGAAAACTCCCCTGATCATGGTGGCAGTTGCCAATTTTGGGCTATCAGGGAGATGTTCTTCACCACTGTGAGGCCAGTCTTTTTGGGCACAACGTGGCTGGGGCTCACCCATTGACTATCTGAAATTGGGTAGATGATCCCAGCTTGCAGAAGCTTAGTCACCTCCTTCTTGATGACATCCATAGTCATAGGGTTTTGCCTTCTCTTAGGCTGCCTAACTAGCTTTGCTCCATCCTCTAAAAGAATCCTATGCGTGCATGTGGATGGGCTAATACTAGGTATGTCAGCCAAACTCCAACCAATGGCCTTCTTGTTCTTTCTCAGCACACAAAGCAACTTCTCCTCTTGAATAGAATCAAGGGAGGTAGAAAAGATCACCGGTTTCTTCTCATCATCCTCAAGGTACATGTACTTGAAGTTATTCGGCAATGGTTTCAACTCAAGAGTAGGTGCCTGCAAGTCAGATTCATTTATACTTCCTGCAACATGGTTAGTGTATTCTGACTATAAAGAATTCATAGGTAAAGGCAGAACACCCATCTCATCACAATCCAAATCAATGCCCATCACAGATATGTCAACAACATCATCAATATCACGCATAACATCAATATCCTGGACATCACAATCCTCATTAAAATCCACAACAATATCCACATCATTCTCAAATCCTGATTCAAATCCAGATTCAATGCATGGATGTAAAGAAGATAGAAAAGAATGCTCTTTCTCATGCAAAGAATTAAACTCATCAACAACATGTTTATCAATAATGTCATCCAACATGTCAATCCTAAAAACACAATGGTCCTTAGCTGGAAATTTCATTGCATCAAGAATATTAAAGTGAACAACAATATCAGCAAATTCCATAGACAAAGTTCCAGCATACACATCAATCTTGGTTCGGGCAACTTTCAAGAATGGCCTACTGATAACGGTTGAAAAACAGTTTTTTTCATACTTAATTTTAATATTAAATCACACCCTTTATGGCTTAGATTTAGTTTGAAATCATGCATTTTTATTAAGTTAGAGAATAAGAGAGTCAAAGATGTTTTTCTTGGTTTTATGATTGGTTTCCCTTGATTTTATAGGCTTTTGGAATGAATTGGAAGAAAGGTTGAAGTATCAAATGGTTGGAGTGCTGAAAAGTCAACCAGAATGTAGAAAAGTCAACCAGTCAACCAGAAAAGTTGACCCAACCTCTAAGCGGTGAAAATGGGTGAGTGGTCAGTTTGTGGCGCTGAGTGGCAGTTTTGGGCGCTGAGCGATCCTACGATTAGAAGGAAACCGCTGAGCGGTTTACTTAGGCGCCTGGGCAGTTTTCTGTTGTTATTTGGCTATTCTGTAATATTTTTGTTATCTTTTTGGGCTAATATATAGCCCCAGTGCGAATCAAAACTCAATCTTTGGCAGACGAAGACGACACAAC